>NW_023144630.1:9763326-9815562 GCF_012932325.1 Thrips palmi | reverse complement strand
TACTATGTACACTCTTTGATTTGTAGAGTCGCAGCTGTTCTATAGTCCTTGTGTGACACCGGAAGTGTCGAATTGCAAATTGTCTGAAGCGAGTACCCTTTATCCCCTGAGAGTCACCTTTCTATTAAACATACGGAAAAAAGTAAATACTGTAACCAGTAAACATAGCTCTTACACTGTTAAAAATCCACTGTAATATTACAACACAATCACCTACAGTAATGCTGTTCAATAACAACCGTATTGTTTTGTATCTGAACGGGAAACCCATCCAGAAACAGCACTTTCGTTTCATGACAACTTCCTTGTCGAGTAACAATCATGTAATCGTGATTCAAAACAGTTGTCTTGTTGAACAGGTTTCATGTTAAGAAACAGCCTTTTGCAATCTTAAAACATATATTGTTGTCAGGTTACAAGGGTCTTGTTTAAGAACAGCACGATGAAATCAACACAAATGTTGGGAAGACATCGTCCAAGACTCCAAAGAAGTATTGTTTTATTACAATCGAACTGTCAGAAAACAGCACCGAGGGCTACAACATGCTTGTAATGAAACAAGTCGTGCTGCTATCAAACTTAACAGCATAAGTGCTGTTAATTTACAGCACTTTTTTTAACAGTGTAGTAAGGATGCTTCTCCTTCATTTGTTGGATCATGTTATGCCACTTGGAGTAAGCATCCGAGCCAAACCTCTCGATCCACCTGAACTCATCCGCATATTCGAAGAAAAACTTGCATGCAGTTCATGACATTTTTGGTCCTGCAGTGCTTCTTCAGTTTGTTCCAATGGCCTCCAATTAAGTGGGGCTCTTAAAATTTTTGCTGTGATTCACAGTTTTGTGATCATAGCCAACCCTTGAGAGGCCATTGTACGCCTTCCAGCAGTCGGTCCAATTAGTGGTGCCTGGCTTCAGATGCCGTCGGATCTCAGGGATCATGGTGGCACCGTCACGCTTTTGAACGTATAGGATGGCACCTTGGCTGATCTATATACCAAGCACCCAAGTTGTTTTCCATCGTTTGCCTCTATTTTACTTCCTCTTCGCCACGACACTCTCATCAATTTGTACGGTATGGCCCTGACCACCTAATGTCTGCTGTTCGCCGGAGTCAGGAGCTTCCAGAAGCAGATTGTCCGGAAGTAGCAGAAGCACTGCACCATGGTCACTTTCCTTAAATTAGTGATGTTCCGTGCAACCTGAACACTAGTGTGTGAGGCCCACAACCACAGAAGTACGAAGAAGTCCTCAAAGTCAATTGTCGTTGTATTAAAGAATGTTCCATCTGTCACTGTCTTAAATTTCTTGCTCTTTTTACGATAAAAAGCATAGCCACATAACAAAACAAGCCTTAATTAAAGCACTTGCACATATTGCAATCGTCGCGTCTAAATACCTTTTAAGTCCTTGTTTTTGTTAAGTGTTCTTTGGGTCCTGGAATCTAAGAAGTTAAAGAAGAAGGCCCTCTGCCTCAAGCATTCCTTAGGACTCAGTTTACTAAATAAAGCATAAACATCCTCAAGGGACTTAACTTCACCAAGCACGGTCATTTTAGTGGGGGATAGCCGCAGTGCTGTATTCGACGTTTTGACAGGTGTACAGTGAGTAGTCTCCGGACGTGGAACTGCCAATGGCGCTGGGGGCGCGGCGCCGACGCTCGGTTGTTCGTCAACATACCGCCCCCTAACCTTCCTACGCACAGTGGGCTAAAACACCCTTTTGGGCGCTCAAAACCTCTTTCTTGAAAATCGTTTAAACACTGATAGAAAAGATACTGTTAATTAACAGCATATATCCTGTTAAGTTTTTTAGCAACACTTGTTGTAGAAGAACGGCATATTGTTGGACACTGAGTCGTTATCCAACAGCAGTGTTGTAAAAAGGGATGATGGCTCTCTGTATCTGATCTCTGACAATAAGTTGTTGTGTAACAGAATTACCATTTCCAAATGGCACCAACCTGTTCATAAACAACACTTTTCTGTTTTCAAACAAAGAAGTTGTTATACATTTACAAAAAAAATGTCGAGGGTCCTAATAGTCTTATCCAATACTAGCAGTCATTCAGAAACGCTCTTTTCTGTTTACAAACAGCACTGTTCTTCAACGCGGTCTCTCTGTTATTCACAAAAAGGAAATAGGAGTTTCCTGACGGCTCAAACAAGACATTTGTTTTGTAACAGTTCGTGCAGTTCTTGGACAGTTCACCGCTGTTTAAAAATTGGAAGTGTTGCTAAAAAACTTTACAACACAAATGCTGTTCAGAAACAACAGAATTTATTTTGACATAGTTGGAGTTTGATTTGAGCCGTGAGCTGCAAAATGCTCCGGCAAATCTTCAATTGAATGGTGTTGTTTTTAAATGACAGGATACCGTTCCAAAACAGCATATATCATTAATTTTACAAACAAGATGTTCTGTTTTCCAGCATTGGAAATCGACTATATTTGTTGTTTTCTCCAATGATGAAACTAGCTGTTTCCTAACAGCATTTGTGCTGTTTTAAGTTCCGATGACACGTGCTGCTTAAAAGCAAGTCACTCGTTGGTAAATGTGCTGTTTTCCTACAGTTTCTTTTAACAGTGAACGGGCAAACTTTTTTCCATCGGATAGGAAATTTTCCGCAGATTTCAAATCTGGTCGTATTTTTGTTGTCAGACCAAAACTACGACCACTACATGCCGTCAAAGTTAAAACTTGTGATAATGTGTTATTTTCAGTAAAAAAATGCAACAAAACGCCACAGCGATTTTGACGGCTTTGCATCTAGATTTTGAATCTCCGGTGGTTCCATTTTAAAGAACAAGTATTCCCGTTCAAAATGATACCCGAGTTATCTTCCTGCGATAATTTGAGGGGTGTTGGTGTGCATATAATCGCTTTATTTGTATAATTTTTACTTTAAAAACGAAAGTTTGAGATCTACTAAAGAATCAAGCACTATCAAGCAGGTTTCAGCGCTGGAAATTATCAACGTATGTGTCAATTTAAAGGATCAACAGAGAAAACCTGCGCATATTTGCGCAAACAGTAAAACACGGCTGTGAAACATTATAAAATTGGCAACTTCCCCGTTTTCGGTAGAAAATGCGTCCCAACGAAGAAAGAATCCATGCAACCGTGTCTCCATCCCAACCATCCCTTATCTTTTCACGTGTTATTTGGCCCCTTTTCCGGAGCCCCCCCACCCCTTCTCTACAACTAACCCTCCAGAAAAGACCACCTGGGCTTGCAACAGAATTGATGGGAATGCAGAGAGAAGCTCCAGACAAAAAAAAACACTTGGTCGGCGACATCCTAGGAGCGGGCGCTTGTGGTGTTTTATCGGTTCCTTGTATGTATACGAACTGCCGAAAAGACACTTGGACGAAATCCGACACCCCCTGTGGCTTTGGTACGGGTCTAAACACCCCAAAAACAGCTGTTTTCGAGGGTTTGGGACTAGATGGGTTCTCGCAAACCAAGATCCAAAAAAGTACCCAAATGGGTCTCAGATACTCAAAAAAATGCGCACTTTCGAATGCCGTGTCGAACGAGGCTCTACGACGTCGGGTTTGGATGCTACGGGCTCTCAAAGTTGCTCAATTTTACTATTCTTACTGAAGATTTGAGCATATCAGGGCCGTTTGAAGTAGACCATCGGCGATTTCGCTCCTCTTTGTCTTAAATGGTGCCTACCCATAGGTTAACACCCCCACAAAATTTCAGCCATGTCAGGCAATTATTAGAGGAACTGTGAACAATTTAAGTTTTGGGTCATTTTACCACTGGGCTTAGGTAGTATTGGGTCCAGAAAAAAATAATTTTTTTAGCTATCTACTTTTGATCAGCACCTCTTGAAACGCCTTTTTAACATGGTGCCTCAAAACTTTTTTTCGAGGACAAACTTATCTTTTTCTAGCTGTAATTAGAACATAACTTGGAGAAAAAGGCAAGTTTGTCCTCGAAAAAAAGTTTTGAGGCACCATGTTAAAAAGGCGTTTCAAGAGGTGCTGATCAAAAGCGAGGGGGTATTTACTCGTGTAATAGACTGTACATGTCTGGCGTAATAACGCGTAATAGCGCGTAATGGCCGTAATAACGCGTAATAACGCGTAATAACGCGTAATAACGGCGTAATAAGGGCGTAATAACGCGAAATGTCATTCACTTCGGCACGCTTGTTAAGTCCCCGATACAAGGAGTAGTGACGGCTAGGACGCGGCGATACTCCTCACTACCCCTCTTCGTCGCTCTTCCTGTTCTTGTCCCCTCTACCCGACTGAACCATTTTCCCGCCACTTCAACATTGGCACGGTGTGTGCAGAGGTCGGAAACGGCCTAGGGAGCTCGTGAGCGTGAGCCCGCGCCCCACCGCTGCCGACGGGCCGCGCGCGGCGGACCGCTCTGCACGGCGGTACTAAAATCGACAGAACTTTGTCAAATTTTCATCAAATCGATCAAACGAGGTCAGGTTTGGATTCTACACAAAATTTCCTTTCGATTAGTAACAATGGTTTAGCGTTTCAAGTGTTTAAAACACGTTATTTTTCAATTTTAAGTCAATTTTACCGGCAACGGACAGCCGACTTGATATTTCTCATTCGCTTAAAAAGTGATTTTTGCTTTTTTTAGGTCCATACATGCAGCGAGCCGATTGTTGGCCATAGTTTACCCTATGGCGTGGTGTGTTTGGAATGTTCAAACGACCGCTGGGGCGACCATAGAGATCTAAAACGTAACGAGGACATTTGGTACAAAATTGGGTTTTGCAACTCTGGAGGTTAAAAGCACAGCTTGTAAAAGCGCGTTTGTCATGTCCTAAACGCCTAAGCCACCGAGAATTTTATTCTCTCTCGCACTGGCCCTGTGGTAAGGGTTTAGCGAAAGGAGATCAAACTTCAGATATCTCGCAAAAGTTCCGAAACACTACGATAACGCCAAGCAAACGTACAACAGAGCGTACAAGCAAACGATTGAAAATCTGACACCACCACGTTGTAGCGCGGACAATTTTGCAAGCCATAGTCTAAGTTTATCTCAATCGGTATCCGCTAATACTAGACGCGTAATAACGCGTAATACTTGCGTAATAACGCGTAGTACTAAGAGACGTAATAACTCGTAATAGACGTAATAACGCGTAATAACGCGTAATACAGGCGTAATAACGCGTAATAGGCGTAATAATGCGTAATAAGCGTAATTGTAATAGACTGTACACCAAAATCCTGAGTAAATACCCCCTCGATCAAAAGTAGATAGCTAAAAAAATAATTTTTTCTGGACCCAAAAACACCTAAGCCCAGTGGTAAAATGACCCAAAACTTAAATTGTTCACAGTTCCTCTAATAATTGCCTGACATGGCTGAAATTTTGTGGGGGTGTTAACCTATGGGTAGGCACCATTTAAGACAAAGAGGAGCGAAATCGCCGATGGTCTACTTCAAACGGCCCTGATATGCTCAAATCTTCAGTAAAAATAGTGAAATTGAGCAACTTTGAGAGCCCGTAGCATCCAAACCCGACGTCGTAGAGCCTCGTTCGACACGGCATTCGAAAGAGCGCATTTTTTTGAGTATCTGAGACCCATTTGGGTACTTTTTTGGATCTTGGTTTGCGAAAACCCATCTAGTCCCAAACCCTCGAAAACAGCTGTTTTTGGGCTGTTTAGACCAGTACCAAAGCTACAGGGGGTGTCGGATTTCGTCCAAGTGTCTTTTCGGCAGTTCGTATACATACAAGGAACCGATAAAACGCCACAAGCGCCCGCTCCTAGGATGTCGCCGACCAGTGTTTTTTTTTGTCTGGAGCTTCTCTGTACTAATTTGACGAGAGTTATCTCCCCCTTGGGTAATTCTCCTTTCATTATTCTCCGCAGGACTGCCTTTCAAGTCCTACGGAGAAGACGGTACCGCCCAATGGAAGATCCTGTAAGAGCCTGCGGAGAGTATTGATAAAAGGGCTACGGAGAATCTTGGCGAAAAACATTAACAGAATTTTCCGTACCTTTGTGCCAGTGAATATTGATAAGAGGGCTGCGGAGAATCTTGAAAAAAAAAAAAAACAGAATTTCCCGTACTCTACAAATCAAAGAGTGTACATGGTACGCTCTAACTGGAGCATGCTTGCAAGCACGCTGCCAAGCACCTGCCAAGCATGCACTAACTAGTGCATACATGCCATGTACACGCTAACTGAAGCAGACGTTTACTCCATAAGGGATAGGGAGTTTTCTGCATCAGGAAGCGTGTACATGGCATGTATGCACTAGTTAGTGCATGCTTGGCAGGCATGCGCTAGCTAGAGCGTGCTTGCAGGCATGCTCCAGTTAGAGCATACCATGTACACTCTTTGATTTGTAGAGTATCTTTTTGCCACAGTGATGCAGGTCCTTCCGCACCGCGTCTCTTACCACATCAGGGGTTTTCGCCAGGCAAATGAGTTCCGCTGGGATAGGCGTGAGGACCTTGGTGCTGCACTGGTCGCTCGCCATCACGGTCACGCTGTCCACCTCCAGGCGGGAGGCCTCGGTCGTCTCCGGATTATTGCCCTGCGACCGGAATCAGTATATGAAAGTGGCGACAGGCTTCAAAACCAAATGGAAAATTACTCCAGGACGGACGGCACGAATCAAAGACAAGGGTCTTTCGATTCAAGTTTTAAAAGGGGGTTTCCCAAAATGATAATTTAAAAAGGATACTTCGGACGGAGATGCTCTAGAACGGAAGAATATAACAGAAACGAACACTGCTGAAACACTGTGGCAAAAAGGTACGGAAAATTCTGTTAATTTTTTTGCCAGGATTCTCCGTAGCCCTCTTATCAATATTCTCCGTAGGATCTTACAGTATTCTCCGTAGGGCCGCACAGTATTCTCTGTAAGTCCGCACAGTCTTCTCCGTAGGACCTGGAAGACTGTATAGTCCTACGGAGATCACTGTAAGGTCCTACGGAGAATACTGTGCGGTCCTACGGAAAATAATGTAAGAGCCTACGGAGAATATTGATATGGGGGCTACGGAGAATTACCACAAGCTGTTAACAGAATTTTCCGTAGCTTTTTGCCACAGTGAACAAAGGCGTTAAAATTATGCCCTTCTAAGGCGTTAGCGACTTACGCCCCTGAATCGGCGTGAATCGTAATGCCTATTGGAAGGGCATTTAAATTTTGCTTAAAAGTCCTTTACCACTCGCGCCTTGGAAGGCGTAAAAGAGTGTTTATGCCTTTGTTTTACCAGTGGAAGTCACAAACTACTCATTCTTGTGAAATGTACGCGGCGGGCAGGGCTGGAGCTTAGCCGCCGCGTACATTTCTCCGAATGTCCGGAGGAGCTCATCCACTGCGTGTATTTCTCATAGAATGTAGCATTTCTGACTCCCGTTTTCGATCCCCGAAGTACTTCATCGACTCGTCTCAACAAAGTAAAAAGAAAATGCCTTTCTTTCACCAGTGCACTTCAAAGCTGGTGGTAAGTTTTCTTGCCAAAATTTGACAAGCTTGGCCCGGAAATACTCCTCAGCTCGCCAAAATTTGGCAAGTGTATGAAGATTGCCGACCAAAGCTTGCCAAATTTTGGCATTCAAAACGGCATGCCAAATTTGGGGCAAGCAAACTAACCACCTGCTTTGCTGTGATGTAGTTTGGTTGGGTTCGTTACTCACGAAGAAGTACACTCCCCAGCCGGCCAGCGAGAGGGTGGTGCCCACGGCCGGCCTGCTGCCCGCCACGTTAATGCTGCTGGCCAGCCCGTTCAAGGTCACGGGGGTGGCGAGCCGCAACACGGCCACGTCGAAGTAGTAGGATATGCCTAAGGCACCGTTCTTGCTACTGAAGGATGGGTGCTTGCGCAGCGCACTCACGCTGTGCTCCGTCCCGTTCTCGCCGATGGCCCACAGCGTCGCCGTTCCAGAGTACACCTTCACGGTCGAGGCATCGTCGCTACAAGAACAACAACATCTCGGTCGTTGGTGAGGAGAATCAGATACACTCTAAATATAGGGTGCCCAGAAACTGCCCAAGGGAAAAAAATCCCTATGATTTTAAAGGCACGGTCCTTTTCCGAAGGGGCCAAGCCCTATCCAAGGAAGGGGCCAAGGCCAAGCCCTATCCGAGAAAGGGCTTGGCCCCTTCGAAGGGGCCCAGCCTTATCGACTATAGGGCCGGGCCCTATCAAGCTAGGGACGGGCCCTATGAGCTTAGGGATCGACCCTTTGGACTTGGGGATCCGCCTTCCAGATCACAAGGCCCTATAAATCAGCCCGCCACTTAGGCAAAATGTGGGTAATTTAGGTAGGCAAACCCGCTACACACGTTTTAAAGGTATCTTGTAAACGGCTTTAGATAGTGTCGGCGACACTTCCACTGTGATCAGCATCAAAAGTTTACTACAGAAAAGTTTTTTATATGGTAAGTTGATGTTCAAGAGGTAGATGTTTTGAACACTTGAACGTACCGCGGTATGTCTTCGCGGCCCTTTGTCAAGGGGACTGTCCCTATCCAAAGGGACTGGCCCTTCCACGGAAACCGTCCCTATACGAAGGGGCCGCGAAATATCCCTTTACACTGCTAATCCAAGTGTGGACCAAGTCCACGCTAGGTAGCGTGGACCACGGTGGTCCATGCTAGGAAACGTGGACCAAGAATGGTCCACACTTGGAAGTGTGATTGGCCTATGAGAAGTTCAACGCTGTGAAGCGTGGACCACAGCTCGGTCCACGTTTCCTAACGTGGACCACGGCTTGGTCCACGCTTCCTAGCGTGGACCATTCGTGGTCCACGTTTCCTAGCGTGGACCGACTTGGTCCACACTTGGATTAGCAGTGTATTTAGAAACGTTAGGGGTTAGCCCAAACATGTCGCTGCACGGGCCCTGGGCAAACGCGATCCATGACTAACCGGGTGTGGCGCTGCTGCCACAAGGTTACCATGGGAAAAAGGCTAGCCAAACACCCCAGCAGACCAGCCCGCCCGCCCACCCAGCCAAGTCCAAGCCGTGCTTTTCATTTCTAAATTTCTAATGGCGAACTTGGACTCGAACCCTATAATTTTACTTCCGTTGGTTGACCTGGAGATATGGCTTCAGGTGGGTGTAAAGTGGGAGTCAGCCTTACGCGTTTTAACTGTTTCAAAATTGTTATTTGTTGTACAAACAGTAACGGCTCAACCAAGCTGAGGAAGATTGGTCATACTATGAGACTCTTCTGGAGTTTGTAAGGCGTCCAAAACGGAGGTGCCCTAAGGTGCCCAGAAACTGCGCGCCATTTGGCACCCTAAAAAGTGGGGCGGGCGACAAAGGCACCCAGTTTCTGGGCACTCCATATTTAGAGTGTACTGAAGAATGTCAAACATGCGAGATAAAAAGGAAAAAAAGGTACCTACGGAATGTGTTCGGTCAATAATTTGCGTCGACCGACGCGACGGTACCAGCCTTACTACGGAACATCTGTTCTTTTCTTCCGTACCCGACTACATGAGTTTATACAGGCAGAGCGCCACAAAACTGCCAAGTCAGTCATTTGAACAGGCTTAAAACGATGAAAAGCCGTGGCTTCTAGCTCGCTTCGCTCGCACAATTGATTATTTTTTCACACTTTGGAAGGACGTAATTCTTAGGACCCGCCGAGGACAGCTCAAATGCCCTAGCTTCATCAACACCATTATTGCTGGTTCATTGACTTTTGAACAGTTATATTCGTTTTTAGTACAATCTGTGGGGCAAGCAGAAACGTCGTGGGCGCGAAGCTCGCTTCGCTCGCACTTAGAGGTTTTTCCATTTCCTTTAAGAAATTTCTTGCATCTCACATCGCCCCTTGAGGTTTCACCTACACGATTCTGACAAATCACTTAAAACTCAATAAAATTACAGTTAAGGAGAAGGCACTTTCCTGAATTTGAAAGTTTCGTTAATGATACGGTGATAGTGGGGCCCTTCAGACTCATTCCCGGGGGGGCCCTAGCACCGCCAGTCCGCCCCTGCTCGTTGTTGATACTCCAGTAGACACCGAGTTCAATTCCGTTTCGCCACAAATGAGCTGGATCTTAAAGTGTGGCGGCGCAAAGATCCGAGTGTACTAAACAAGTTGCTTAGCCCGGAAAGGTCTATTCGTCTTCATGCTTTCTGTAAAGACGTACGGATTCTTTCTTACAGTGAACTCAGCAGTGTTCCCTCAGTTCATTCTAATACGGTTGTCCACTCATTACGTTCCCCTAGGAGGGACGCGGGACGAGGACACTTGGTTGTCGGTCAAAGTTCCCAAACCTTTGTTCCCACTGGACAATTTTGCCAAAAAAAATTTGCCCACTTTGGTGTTTCCAAAACCTGTTGTACCAATATTTAATTATCCCACGGATAAAATTTTCCCACCGACAAAATTTTACCAATGACCAAAGTTTCCAGATTTATTGGCAGGGGCGGATAAAGCAACCGGACAAGGAAAAGAGCAAGGATCTAAAGCTGGAAATGATAGCCCACACTGTTAAAAGAAACTGTACGAAAACAGCACATTTACCAACGAGTGATTTGCTTTTAAGCAGCACGTGTCATCGGAACTTAAAACAGCACAAATGCTGTTAGGAAACAGCAAGTTTCATCATTGCAGAAAACAACAAATATAGTGTTATTGAACGATTTCCAATGCTGGAAAACAGAACATCTTGTTTGTAAAATTAATGATATATGCTGTTTTGGAACGGTATCCTGTCATTTAAAAACAACACCATTCAATTGAAGATTTGCCGGAGCATTTTGCAGCTCACGGCTCAAATCAAACTCCAACTATGTCAAAATAAATTCTGTTGTTTCTGAACAGCATTTGTGTTGTAAAGTTTTTTTAGCAACACTTCCAATTTTTAAACAGCGGTGAACTGTCCAAGAACTGCACGAACTGTTACAAAACAAATGTCTTGTTTGAGCCGTCAGGAAACTTCTATTTCCTTTTTGTGAATAACAGAGAGACCGCGTTGAAGAACAGTGCTGTTTGTAAACAGAAAAGAGCGTTTCTGCATGACTGCTAGTATTGGATAAGACTATTAGGACCCTCGACATTTTTTTTTGTAAATGTATAACAACTCTTTTGTTTGAAAACAGAAAAGTGTTGTTTATGAACAGGTTGGTGCCATTTGGAAATGGTAATTCTGTTACACAACAACTTATTGTCAGAGGTCAGATACAGAGAGCCATCATCCCTTTTTACAACACTGCTGTTGGATAACGACTCAGTGTCCAACAATATGCCGTTCTTCTACAACAAGTGTTGCTAAAAAACTTAACAGGATATATGCTGTTAATTAACAGCATCTTTTCTATCAGTGCAGAGTCCTCAGGTAGTCCAGCGGCGTGCCGCTCTGCCTGTAGGTCTCGAAGGCAGAGACGACGGTCCTGATGCGATCCCGGAGGTCGCGCCACTTCTTCTAGGGAGCCTTTTTTACTTTTCTTCCCATTCGAAGCTCCAGGAGGACCGTTTCAGTGTCCCCCCTGCCCCTTCCCGAACTGTCCGAGGCGAAAGGAAGATTCTGGAACCGTCCTAGCCAGATTTCGGAGCTCATCCTACTAAGGTCGTGAAGGCGTCACGTGAAGGTTGTCACGGCTGTCGCTGAGCACTCGCCTTTCCTTGTGCAGTTCGAGTAGCAACTTTTTCCCCCCTCGCCAAGATTCAATAACTTCGGCCCGGTCGTCCATTGCCGCCATGGCCCACCGCGCCCCAGCAAACAACAATCAGCACTGTGGGACAGTAGTCAGAACTGCCAACTGTATGTCAATTCCACTGGCGGGAAAAATTCCCAGTGGGAAATATGGATTGGCAAAATGGGGAATGGGGAAATACTGCAGTAGCAAAACGGTCTTTGGGAATAAAATTTTGGGAATTTAGAATTGGGAAAAATGGGCAACGCCTTCAACCGGTTAAGTGCACAGTTCCACGACACATTTGGAAACGAAGAAAAGCTGATATATCACAAAATCATGGTGGGCAGCATCAACATCCCTGCAGTGAAGAGTGGTACAGATCGTTAAAGGATGGTCCACAACGCAGGGGTGCTGTTGGACTACGAGACGCTGACGAACTAGACAGGGAAGCATTTCTGAAAGGCTCTCTAAATCGAAGCGAGCGGCGTTTCGCGCTACAAATTGGTAACCGGCGGTTTTAGACTAATTTGACCCCGCTGAACGCGAATCGCCCGGTTAAACCTCTTGATGCGACTTCTCAAATGTCTTGTATGCTCTGCACCATTCGTACCTTACTTTTTTTTGATATTACTCTCGAGATTTATCAGTGATTTGATTTTTTCAGCTCTTAATGAAATTGCAACTTCGGAAACTGAAGAAAACCCCCAGCATGTTGATAATATCATTACTACCTCAGAAACTGAGCAAGCTGCATCACACACAGGTATGTGAAAATGTTTAAGTAATTTTTTCCTTTGTGTATGTAATAATGTGATTATGTTTTTAAATTTTAAGTAACAGTTTTACTTGTTTTTAAAATATCTTTTTTTTTAAACAGGTGTAACTGACAATTCTGTTGTGGTTGAAAAATGGAGAGAGAACTTGGATAGACGACTAGTGGCAAAACCAGACGTGTTTTTGCCTGGAGTCAGGGCTTGGCTTGGCTCGTATGACAAACTCATTAAGTCCAAATCAGAAAATGGAGTAGCGTCTCCTCTCTTTGATATGAGGCAGGGTTTGAGAACAGGGAAATACATAAAGAAACAACATTTCCGTCGTGCCGGACCACATTGAGGAGGAAGCCTGAAGTTGGCTCGCGTCCCGTTCTTCGGAGCCTGCGAAGGATTTTTCCTTTGAATTACAAAGAAAATCGTTCGTATTACAAACAATTTTTCCTTCGCAGGCTGCGAAGCCGCCGTTTTCTTCGTATTACAAAGAGCTGTTCTTTGTAGGAATTATCTGTGCATGGTGCTGTTCTTTTCTTTCTTCCATTCAAACTGAGTTACTTACAGAACGCAAGCAGCTGCCGTGACAACATGCGTGGTGGACAGCAGGGCACCGCCGCAAAGACGGAGGCTGGTGGAACCGGATATTGCACCTTTGACTTGAACCTAAGAAATCAAATTATATCCACACACTAAACTTCTTACGGATACATCCTATCTGTATTACGGACATTTTTGTGCAATTGCAATTACGGATAGATTTTGCTTGTAATACGGATGAAATCATCCGTATTACAAAGAGTTTTACGTCCGTAACATACAGACGAAAATATCCGTATGGTACGGACGTAAAACTCTTTGTAATACGGATGATTTCATCCGTATTACAAGCAAAATCTATCCGTAATTGCAATTGCACAAGAATGTCCGTAATACAGATAGGATGTATCCGTAAGAAGTTTAGTGTGCAGCTGTCGGACTTGCAATCGTCGTAGGCCAGTCTGGAAATGGGGCGTATTCGGTATGTAAAATGTGGAGAAATGATTATTTTTTTTTTTTCAAATCTCCAACTTAAAACTATCACGTGACAGACCATAACGGTTTTGCCGATTAGGGTACGTATTTTACGGCGCAGAACGTTTTGTTTTGGCCGACACCGATTAAAGATTTATGCTTGGGTACCTTCAAAGAGTGTGACCCATGAGTGTCTCCAAAAGTCTACCGAGAACATAATCATACCTTTCTGGCCCGCCCTTCTATTCCTATATCAAGAGGACTGCTGCAGGTGCATCATTGTTCACGTGAGCGGAAGGAGGGTTTCAGCAGGTTTCGGCCAAGGGTGGAGCTAAGCACTACGTACAAGGGTACTTTTGGAATCGGGGTAACAGATAAATTCACACCTGGTCCTGACGTTACCAGCCGCTTCTACAATCCTGCCAATGGCAGGATCAGGATCTTGAAAAAAAGGGGGTCGACCGACTGAGAAATTTTATTGCAGTTTACACTCTGCTGAAAAGGTACGGAAAATTTTAATTGGCTGAGCGATAGCGAAGCCCGTTACTCCAGTGGGGTTGAAAAGTTTTGTCTGTCTGTTTGTCTGTCTGTCTGTCTGTCTGCGTGCGTGTGTGTGTGTGTGCACTACTCCTCCTGAACGGCTCGGCCGATCTGGCTGAGATTTTGCAGGGTCATTAGGTATGTCCTTGGCTCGCCACACACCAAAATGCAGCTTTCTATCTCAATCCATTCGGTCATATCAGCCAAAAAACAGTTCAAAAACGACAGAAAAAAGACAACTTTTTTGGTACTTTCAACTTTTTGTCAATTTTCATATCGTTTCATATGTTTTTGAGGCTGCTGATGACGAAAATAGAACCCGTTTGGGCCACCGATCGAAAGTTAAATCCCATTGGTGTAGATTTTGATGACCAAATACTATTTTTTGAGGGGATCACGCCCATCTCTACGGCCTGCCTAGGGAAGCAGCCTGCCGGAGGCAGGTTAGCGCCGCAGGCCAAGGTAGGTGAATACACCAGGCGTGGATGGTCGAAACTGGCGCAGCATCGCGAAGCCTGTTACGACCAGACACGGTCTGGCGTAAACCTACCTTGTTTTCCGTACCTTTTTTGCCAGTGTTCGATTGGTCTGGCCAAGACGTTGGTCTGGCTAATTCGTGTCGGTTTTTGCCTTCGCTGAAAACCTATCGGCGTGACTTCGTGCCGCTGCAGGGGCGTGACTTAAGTGCCACGCCAAAAAACGGCATGACAGAAAAGTCATAGCAAAAAGTCGGCGTGAATCAGAAATTCACCCCAAAACTTGACGTGAATTTCCGGTCCTGCCGGTTTTTGGCGTGACTTTTCTCATAAGACGCATTGCACGCACCAATCCACATGGAGCATTCACGCCATATGACAGCGTGAATTTCCTGTGACGCCAATTTTTGTCGTGACTTTTTGTCGCGCCATAATTTTGCCATGTGTCCGACCATTCAAGTATCAGTGTTGAATGACAAGATAATCCGTCAATTTGCCACATCATTTCATAGGTTTACGACGCAATTCGTATCTGCTTCAAGGAATTGTTTCTTATTTTAACGAAGAAAACCTTGTAACTTTACGAAATGTTTCCTCCCCAAATATATTGTAGATGGAAATTTTTTCTAACAGTGTGCCGTTCTTATTCCTTTCATTCAAGTGACTGTCCGTTGGCTGTCGACCCGAGGATAGTCACTTATTTTTGCAAGGCGACACACAACATTTTACTTACCATAAAATGAGCCTGTGACGCAGGAGTTCCTGCTGCTTCTACAAGCATATTCCCTGTCAAAAATTATAACATATCACTGGACAATCTAAGAACTTACCAAATAGCTATGGACATTTTCGTTTTAAGTTACCGAACGATTTTGAGTCCTTGGCGGAAACGTTCTAATGCGTTACTAAATGTGGACAAATTCAAACACAACCCGGGACCGCGGACGTACTTCATAACGGGCGAGGGGGGCCATTTGTGGGGGGAGGGGTGGGGGGGGGGGGAAACTGGGGGTAGGTTGGGGAAGAAAAGTACAAAACGCGTACTTTGCACTGTACAGTAGTTCCAAATGAGGATTCAACTATTCTGCTCTCGTGAACATGTAATCCAATGCCTTCCTAATAAAATGGATCACTGTTCGTTGATTACAGTTTCCCACATTACGCACAACACGCCAAAATGTATGGGATTTCGGAACTCCTCGAGAAGGGTAAGAAAAGTACACCACCGGGGAAGAAAAGTACACCACCGGGGAAGAAAAGTACAACGAAAAGGATTGCGAGTTCGAACCAGGAGACCACCAATCTTGGCTCAATACAGGTTTACCCCTAAAGTGGAGAGCTTTCACTTGCCAGTAGTTCAAGTTTCGTCAAAATCGGTCAATTGGTTCTGATTCTACATGGACTCATCACAGAAGGTCCAAGAAGCCTTTTCTCAGAGATAAGTGGGTACAGCATTTTTGTACTTTTCTTCCCCTTTTCACGTAAATGCCCAATAACTTGTTTATTTCGAGTCTAATTCTTTAACTTGTGTTAACATTTTTTGCTTGTCTCGTCTAATCAAATATATTTCCGTGACCAATTCAATTTTCATCCCGCTTTTAGTTTCTTAGAGGGTGTTCTTTTCTTCCTCAGCCGACTGTACTTTACTTCCCCATGTCATTTTTACACTTACACTGCTAATCCAAGTGTAGACTAAGTCCACGCTAGGTAGCGTGGACCACCGTGGTCCACGCTAGGAAACGTGGACTACGAATGGTCCACGCTAGGAAGCGTGGACCACACTTGGAAATGTGATTGGCCTATGAGAAGTTCAACGCTGTGAAGCGTGGACCACAGCTCGGTCGGCTTGGTCCACGCTTCCTAGCGTGGACCATTCGTGGTCCACGTTTCCTAGCGTGGACCATTCGTGGTCCACACTTGGATAAGCAGTGTATAAAAAATAGTGTTGAAGCTTAAGAGCATCGAACGGCACTGTTTTTTCAAAGATGATGACCTAAGCTATAAGGTGGTACCTTACATTGGACTGTCGGCTGATTCTGCAGGAAGCTGTACTTCAAAGTACAAACATTTAAAAAACAGATTTTCATAGTTATTTTTAATGTGTTTTTCAAACGTGCAGTTTGATTCTAAATATAATATGTAGAACTGGGCTTAATTTATTTTTTGTCAGCGGGATGACCAAACTTTCTGAAACCACTAACGTGATGGTTCAGTGTAGTTTCAGTTCGGAGATATAACGGGTGTACTTTTCTTACCCGAGCTTCGAGTGTACTTTTCTTTCCCAACCTACCCCTAATAAGATGCGTGTCAACGCGAGCGAAAGCGACCTAGAAGCCCACGAAATATGGAAAGTACATGCTAAAAGCGAGCACATACAGTGATAAGTCACCAAGTACCGAAAAGGGCGAGTGAAGCGAGCTGAAAGCCAGCGAATTTATGAGAATATTAGCGTGTTTTGGTTCAAATTTGGGCACTTTACACAAATTTCCGACACCCCATGGGCGATTAGTCCCCCCCCTTCCCGCACTCCACTTCCGCGGGCCACTGTTTAAAAAAAATTGATAGTATTGCGAAAAAGCCATGGACAATTACGTATACATTTGGTAACGCCTAAAAACGTCTCCACTTCAGTTGTAATATTGTCCCTAGAATTTGTCCATAAGAATTACTAACAGAATGGTGCATAAGAAGTCACTAATCCTCTCTAATTTTGTCTTATGAATGTATCGTGATGGGGAATCGTTATGATGACATGAACACAGAATCATTGCACTCTCGACCTACACTGTGGCAAAAAGGTACGGAAAATTCTGTTAATTTTTTTGCCAGGATTGTCCGTAGCCCTCTTATCAATATTCTCCGTAGGCTCTTACAGTATTCTCCGTAGGGCCGTACAGTATTCTCCGTAGGGCCGTACAGTATTCTCCGTAGGACCGCACAGTCTTCTCCGTAGGGCTGGAAGATTGTTTAGTCCTACAGAGAATACTGTGCGGTCCTACGGAAAATACCGTAAGAGCCACTGTCAAGGGGGCTACGGAGAATTACCACAAGCTGTTTACAGAATTTTCCCAGTGTAATACGAATGAGTACCTGTCAGCGCAGTGAGAACGAGGACGATGCACACGAACGCCATGGCGCCTGGTGGGGCTCGATGATACGGCTACTTGCAGCGGTCGTATATAACGACAGACCCAGAGCCTCGTATGAAGGGAATATTAACGACCGTGACTGTCATGACTCTGCTTCAGCACGTAGGGGCCTAGGTGGGTTTTGGACGCACACCCGGCGTGAAGGCCCGAGTATCGTGCTGTCGAGTCGTGGCGGTGAGGGAACATCGTGACGACGACCTACTGCGAACGTCTTGCCGTGAAAAGAGAAGTTCACAAAAATACTGTCCTGCGAAAAGGGATCATAAAAACAACAAGAAAGTTAAACGATTGTTCTCCAGTACAACTATACTGGATTACTGCAATAATTCTATTTACACACTAAATATCTACGCTACAAATCGAAACGACAACAATGTATGCTCTAACTGGAGCGTGCCTGAAAGCACGCTCTAGCTAGCGCATGCCTGCCAAGCACGCACTTAGTGCATACATGCCATGTACACGCTTCCTGAAGCATGCATCTAGTGCATAAGGGATAGGGAGTTGCCTGGAGCGTGCCTGCAGGCATGCTCCAGTGCTCGCTCCAGTGCACAGCGTACGCTCCTCGATGTGAAAGTATGGACATTAATTTGTTCATAGAATCAGGATCAATTCAGCTGTCCAAAACAGGCTCAGAACAATTATTGCGAATACTTGTTGTGAGGATTGGACTGAAGAAGGATACACTGCAAACCTAACTGCCTACTAAGTACACACTTACAATTGCGTGCTTGCAAGTACGCACTTACAAACGCATGCTTGGCCAAGTACACACTTACAAATGCATGCTTACAAGTACACACCTACAAACGCATGCTTGACGCCGTACACTCTAAATGTCTTACAATGAAATCTGACCTATGTTATTCGTATGTTACAGTGAATTCGGCGCAAGCATAATACGAAGCAATATTCCTTCGTAATACGAATCTTTTTAGCTTTTTAGCAGATGATACCTTCACTACACTTGAAACATATCTAAAACTATTAGACACATAAAGGTGACAGCGTGCTTTTACTCCCAAATCCAGAAATCAAGCGGTATCTTAACAATAATATTAGGGTGATGGCTGCCGGGCGGGATCGTGAGTGTCGCATGGCAGGCAGTCTGCGCGGAACATCGACAATCCCTCCCAGGTACAGCGCGAGCGGCACCGGCCAACAATGCCCTGCCTCCTCTCGCACAGTCCCTCCCCGGGTACAGCGCACAGAACAGCAACAATGCCTCAAGGCTCGGCATAGCTCGGGGCGCGGCGCATCGGTGCAGGGTGCAAGCGGATGCAAGCAGCGCAAACCACAGCTCGGCTCGCACCACTGGCCAGCTCCCAGCTCGCTTAGGTCTATTTATTGGGCTATCTATTTTTGGCTGAGCGATAGCGAAGCCTGTTACTCCAGTGGGGTTGGAAAGTTTTGTCTGTCTGTCTGTCTGTCTGTCTGTCCGCACTACTCCTCCTGAACGGCTCGGCCGATCTCAATGAGATTTTGCACACTTTTTGGGTATGTCTTTGGCTCGGCACACGCGAAAATTCACTATCCTAGCTCAACTGGTTCAGTTTCTATAGCCGGAAAACAGATATAAAACGGCGAAAAATCGAGTTTTCTGCAGGCAGATCACCTCTGTCTCGAAGGAGGGGGCGTCTGGGGGGCGGAGCCCCCCAGCCTCGACAAGTTAAAAAGTGACAAGGGTTAAGATCGTGTTATCTGTAGATATAACAACCCTACTTAGAATGTAGGGGGGTCTGGGCCCCCAGCATGCAACAAGTTAAAAAATAACCGAGGATGGACAAGCCATTGCCTGCCGCAGGCAGGCTAGCGCCGCAGGCCAAGGTAGGTACGCCAGGCGTGGATTGGAGGAACAGGCAGCGAGACATCGCGAAGCCTGTTACGACAAGACGCGGTCTGGCGTAAACCTACCTTGTAGTTCCCAAATTTTGCACCGAACATCTCCTTAAGCTCATACAGGGAGAGTTTATCTTATATTCACGATTACTATTGTTTGAAATATTCAAAACATCTTTTTGAATTAGGTTCTTAGCGTGGTTAGGTTGGCAGTGCTTGGCAGCTCGTAGCACCCTGATCAACCAGTACCCAGAAGATTCCAGGCTGCGGCCTTGCAACATCTTAGAGATTTACCTAAAATACCTGTGAGTACAACAAATCCAAGTTGTGTGAGCTTTTTCTGGTGTTTGCCACTGAAACAGTTCCATGGACAATTGTCGTGTTTTATCTACAAACATGTCTCTAGATTCCAAGACTAGTGCTTTGTCTCAAAATTTTGATACCAAATTTCACGTGAGTTTTCGTAAAACATGAGTTATGCCATTTGGAGCACAATACTCGTTTCATGGACATGACCGAACATTAAGCGATAGTAACGAGTGAGTCCTTAGACATTTAGTGTAAAAAAGCTGGTGAAGACATTTCAATCGAATGATTTTTTGTGACTGCTAGGATTTTACAAATAAACTGGTAATATTTTTGCCTCCTTTTTTGTTCTAGATCATACAGAACTGTTTTTTTTCTAACCACGAGGCAGCAGAAGGCTCTGCCAGCCAACTTCAGGCGAACGCAAAATGCGCTTCAACCTATTATCACTCGGCGGGCGTGTGCGTCATTCCCAAGTAAGCTCGCCGTTTAACTGTTTATTGCTACCAACATCCAGACCCCCAGACCTCCGCTGTAAAAAGTAATGGTAAATTTACAAACATTTTTGTATCCTTGTTTGTAGAACTATGTTTACGAGTAAAAGTCATAGACTTACAAGAGTTTATTGTCAGTTTATAAACACTTTTTGTAATCCTTATCTTCCAAATTATTCGTAAACTTTCAACGCCTTCATGAGCTATTCACTTCGTAACCGTCCAATCATATTAAGTAATTCTTAACTTTGTGTATCCATTTATTTGTACAAGTCAGTAAAATGCAGATGTCGTGACCATGTTTCCGTTAGTTTCACATTACAAATACAGCTGGTAAATAAAAATAAAGCTAGGTAAAGTTTGGCTCAGCCAACTAAAACATGGAAAACAGTTTTCAAAGCAACGGCGCTGTTGCCTAAATTCAAACTGTTCACAAGGAGGGAGGGGAGATGTTTGTTGGGTGGCCTATCTTGAAGAGAGAACATAACCTTTGTGTTTCTGGCGAGCTACGTTAAATGGTTTATTTGCAGTGATGTCCAAGAGGTTGCTACGCCACCAGTACTTGCGGCCTTTGTGCGCCTAAATGGTGCCCTAGGCAATGGAATATCAGAGATACGATTGCCCGGCGTGGCAGCCACACTGGTACGTACTAAGCCCACTGGAGTAACTGCCATTGATAATCGCTCTGCCAAAAAATTTACTTTGTTGTATTTTTGCAGAAACTTCCTAAAGATAAAATAGAAAACGCCAACATGTGTCATGAGGTGCCACGGGGCGCGAAGAAGCTGGTCAAGTGCCCGTTTTGGTGCGGAAGCGAAATAGAGCCGAAAGATCTCCGAACGCACCTGCAGAGCACAGAACACTTCTCGGTTCCTGAGCAGGACGGCCAGGATGCCGCAGTGGAACTGCTGAACAAATTGCTCGCGGTACACGTTAAATCGCTCAGCTGGGTGGCCCTGGGCTTCCCCCTGCCCCTCCTCCCCTCCGGCCGGCTGCTTCCATCCCCACCACTTACGAGTTCGGAGTCGGAGAGTCGGAGCGGAGCCTTGGAGCCGTCGCTGCTCGCCGCCGTCTGTGTCCACGGCCGGCTGCCGGCTGGATCCCGCAGTAGGTTGACACAACTGTTGTTCATCGGCACTTTTTCACTATGTTTGACTGTATTCGAGGCACCTAGGGTTTAAATTCGAATGTACGTAATGGATCCAGTCCTCGCAACACCGGGATAGGGCTCTGTGCCACCCCACTGGCTAGATTTGACAACGTACCAGAGTTGTGTCGCGCCCGCGCGCGTCACCCCCTCCCGGCAGGCGGCGACGCAACCCCGGTACGTTGGCTCTCAAATACGGGACTCGGCCAAACATTGGCAAATAAAACAAACTAAAGAGCAGAAGGGCTTAGAAGTGAGTACGGTCATAGTTTTTCGATATTCTAGAATGATTGAAACCCCTCCGGAGTGTCAACTCAGTGAAATGCGGAAATGTTGTTAAACCAAAGAATTCTGCAGTTTTGAATGATTGTTGATTGGTCAACCGGACACTGTGCAAAGCCACGAATGTACAATATTTTTAATTTCTTTAGCTCAGCAGGTGACTGGACACCATGTTGTTGAACCAGAGTATTTTGCAGTCTCGAATGATAGTTGATGGGTCGACTGGACACTAAGCAAAGAAAAGAATTTATTTTTTTCAATTCTTCAGCCCAGCAGGTGAGTGGACACCATGTTGTTCAACCAGAGTATTCTGCAGTCTCGAATGATACTGGACACTGCAAAGCAAAGAATTTTTGGCTGAGCGATAGCGAAGCCTGTTACTCCAGTGGGGTTGAAAAGTTTTGTCTGTCTGTCGGTCTGTCTGTCCGCACTACTCCTCCCGAACGGCTCGGCCGATCTCGGTGAGATATTGCACACTTCTTGGGTATGTCCTTGGCTCGGCACACGCGAAATTTCACCATCCTAGCTCAACTGGTTCAGTTTTTATAGGCGAAAAACACCTAAAAAACGGCGAAAAATAGAGATTTCTGCAGATAGACCACTTCTGTCTTGGAGAAAGGGGGGTCTGGGGGGCGGACCCCCCAGCCTCCACAAGTAAAAAAGTGACAAGGGTCAAGATCGTGTTATCTGTAGATAAAACAACTCTTATTAGAATGTAGGGGGGTCTGGGGGGCGGAGCCCTCCAGCATTCAACAAGTTCAAAAATAACCGACAACGGACAAGCCATTGCCTGCCGCAGGCAGGCTAGCGCCGCAGGCCAAGGTAGGTACGCCAGGCGTGGATTGGAGGAACAGGCAGCGAGACATCGCGAAGCCTGTTACGACAAGACGCGGTCTGGCGTAAACCTACCTTGTATTTCTTACACAATTAATCCCGAACAACTACCTAGAAGAAAACCAAACGAGTATCATGGTCGAGGTGGACATGTTGGAAAGCCTTCCTGACGGTCGCAGGGATCCGAAACACGCAGCAGTCAATGTTAGTTAATATGAGAAGTGTTCCAGCCATGACAAGAGAAGGTGCTAGGAAAGCTGTGGTTGTTGGTGCTGACCTAGTACTGAAGGTAAATAATCTGTCACTGCAGGCAGATGTGACACAGTACCTTAATGACGTTGGGCAGCTTAACAGTCCCCACGGAAGAGCACTTTTGAAAAAATTTGAACAGACAAGTCCCTTTGTTGGTCCCCAAGAAAGACTGGTCAAATCTCTGGTATTAAAAATTACTACCATAGTGTTGCACCCATCTCGTGTCATCTAGAGGACAGATAAGATCAACGTCTTGGAGATGATGCCGAATTGACATGCTGGTGCCTGTTTCTCGAACGGGTGTTTTATTTCTGCGCAGCGTCTATATCATTTTAAGGTTTGAGAATACCAAGTATTTCCTTAGTATTAATTCCTCGGTTTTAAATTGTGGGTACCCTGCATTGGCCAAGCAGCTGATGGCAAATGAGGACGACTCTTCCATGATCGCAGCCATGAAACCAGCAGGGAGGGCAGAATTTGCGGCCATGCTTGTTCTCAATTTGATAGAACCAGACATTGGACAGTACTGTGGTGTCGGAGGTCGTCATGGACGTCACCACTGACAATGAGCAGGCGACAACTCCACAGAGTCCGTCCGTGTGTAACACCGCCAGGACAGCACTTCATGTACAAAAAGGTAAGGAAAACTTGTCTGCGAGCTTAGCCTATAGCACAGTAAGAACTAGTGGCCTTGTTGAGACGTTCGACTGTTGTCACTCAGCTTAACCTAACCACACTTTCAAGCAGGAGGATTCCAAGGTGGAATTCCTACTATGACATGATATCTTCCATGATGCAGAGTTGCCGTAGGTAATTAACTTATCAAAATTTTGTCAAAATTAGTGATTAACCGATATTTACCTTCTCTCATTATTCCCTCTCTCTGCCTGTCTCTGCCTCTATCAGCTGTCTGCCCCCCCCTCTACTTTCTCAACCCCCGAATTTAACTCTCTTCTTTGTTTATTCCTCTCTCTTGGTCCCCCCACTCTCGAGTTTCTCTCTCCTTCTCCTCCCACCTCTCTCTCCTCTCTAAAAAAAAATCATTTTTTTGTCATATTTTTATCCAGTTGTGGAGATTTAAATTCTAAAAAAAATCACAAAATCGTATAAATTGCAGCACAAACACCTGATTTAAAAAAAACTGCATGCACAATTTGTTGACAAAATTCTAACTCATTCCCCGGCCTTAATTGTTACTAAAATCTCCCCAATAAATACTTTTAAAAGCTAAAAACAAAACTCTCTCTTTCTCACCCTCTACCCCGTCCTCTCTCCTTTTAAACGGATAACTGTTCTTTCCTGTTTATCGCAGCACTTCACTATCCCAGGCTTTGGAGCAATTAAAGCAATTTTTTTGTTTTGTTCATGGATTTTAAATGCTCTGATTGACAACAAGGCAGGGAGAGCCAAGGTTTTGGCTATTGATGTGGAGGAGGTGGAGGTGTGCGAGTTTTTGAAGCCATTTGCGACTCACACAGACAAGCTGCAGGGCCAGAACTATCCCGCATCACCCTTCGCAACACTCACTGAATCGCCTGGAAGGCCACTGCCTGTCACGAGAGGACGATTCACTGGCTTTGGCTGCTATCAGAGTGAGAGCACTCTCTCTTCTTAGAGAGAAGGTGCTCATAACAATAGACCACAAGATGGCCACATTCTTGTGGCCAAGGACCAAGGATCTCAAAATGTATGATGCATCAGTGATAGCCGAGGTAAATTTCCTTGGGTGGGCACTTCCGTAGAGCTGCTGCACGCTCAGGCTGAATGTTTCCCTGGACTGCACACTGATTCCGAGAGTCGTTTTCGTCGCGCTGTCTCTCTCGCACCTGTACGGGACGAGCCAAAGTGGGCAAAGGGCGCTAGTTTAAGTTTTAGTTTCAGTGAAAGGAATACACAGGGGGAAATAATGAAGGTTGTGGCTGTTAAACATAATGCCACTCTCCACTGTTTATCGAAAGAAGGTAGTGCCCCTCAAGAAAAGACTCCCTGAAGTTAGTCAGGGGCCACTTCTCAGGCACCGCAAACATTTGTGCCAACATACCAGCCGACTGCTAGGCAGTGACCATCCAGTCAAAATGACCGGAATATCGACTCCTGGACATGTGGATTTACAAACTGGCAACATACAAGGTTCCTTTCGTAACGCTTCTCGATTTGTCCTGTGGACTCGAAGAAGAGCCGGAACCTGATGGTGAAAACCTGACTTTAGTGGTGCCGTATATAATCGTTACAAACGACGAGCTGTCCACCCCCGAGGAAGGAAATGGAAGTGCAAGTGCAGGTGCAATAAGTCCATTCCCAAGCCACATGCATACAGGCAAAAGCTTGACTTCTTCATCACATCCCTGGAGAAACCACGAGCAGATTCGGCAGTAAAACACGCCATCCTTTCGAGGGAAGTCCGGATACAGGGGGTGCCAACTACGACAATTTGAACCCTCTGTGACAACGTGAAGGTCACTTTGAAAGTTGGAAAAGTGTCAAAATTTGACACTGTTTTACGGGAGGGGTAGAAAAAGACGCAAGGGGGTGGGTTGCATGCATCGTGCCCCACAACTTTGGGGACGCTTCCCCAACACTCTGGCCCATTCCTCCTCAAAACTTTAAGTTTCTAGCTCAGTTCTAGCAAGAGCTATAAGGAAAGGAAAAAGTGGGGCTTAAATTTTGACGGGCAGTACTCGTGGTACCGTCACTGCCAGGATAGTCTACCATGCAGTATTATGTTCCCATCTCGGAGCTGTACGACTGCCTTGTGGAGGCCCACCTTGGAACAGAGGACAAAGGAAGAAATGTCTTGCTCCCCTTTCTGCAAAAGAAGTACTAGAACGTGTCCAAGGAGGCTATCCAGATATTCTTAGAGCTATGTCCAGTGGACATTGTCCACCCTGCTTGATGAAAAAGACAGTTAAGAAGAGAGGTCTGACCGTGAAGCCCATGGTATTCAAACAGATGAACGACAGGTGGCAGATCGATCTTGTAGATATGCAGAGCAGCGCAGATGGCGAGCATAAGTTCATTCTGAACGTACAAGATCATCTCACGAAATTCGTGCACCTGAGGCCTCTGAAGACGAAGACAGCCGCTGAAGTGGGTGGTCATCTCTTGGACATCATGGACATCCATCAATCTTGCAGAGTGACAATGGCCGTGAATTGTGCAATGCAATCATTGAGTCCCTGAGTCTCACCTGGCCAGGACTCAAGATTTTCATGGTCAGTGCCTGCAGCCATGAGTGCCCTGAATGCATTTTTCGGATTGTTAGGAATCAATGGGTAAATCAACCCCTTTTGAACGATCTTCGTCTGTGCAACTTTGTAAACCTGCAGAGAACACTTAAGGGCAACTTCTTACAAAGTTGCGGAACTGTAGTTCTAAAAACCAAATTTTGTGGTTATTTTGAAAAAGTGTCCCCTTTATTTTTTCCGCCAGTCTTACAATAAACTGATCGATTTCGCCCGTTCGTACTTCGTTTCTCGACACAAAAGCTAATAATTATCTTTCTTCCTTTCCTCAGCTGATAATGCACAAAAGGGATAGGATGGTGCCTATGCTCATAAACAAACTGCAGCAACGGGCCATGTCCCTCCTTTCCGAACACCGGAAGGAGTGCAGCGTAACAGACAAGAATCTTTACTTCATCGCTGTGCCCGGAACACCGAAGTCTCACTACAGGGCCTCTGGCGGCATCAGGCAGGCGGCTTACAACTGTGGCGCTCTCAAGCCAGAGAGACACTCACGGCGACGCAGCTGCGTAAACACGTGGCCACCTGCGCCCAGCTCATCGACTTGGCAGAGAACGAGACACAGTTGTTGAGAGAAGCTCCAGACAAAAAAAACCACTTGGTCGGCGACATCCTAGGAGCGGGCGCTTGTGGTGTTTTATCGGTTCCTTGTATGTATACGAACTGCCGAAAAGACACTTGGACGAAATCCGACACCCCCTGTGGCTTTGGTACAGGTCTAAACACCCCAAAAACAGCTGTTTTCGAGGGTTTGGGACTAGATGGGTTCTCGCAAACCGAGATCCAAAAAAGTACCCAAATGGGTCTCAGATACTCAAAAAAATGCGCTCTTTCGAATGCCGTGTCGAACGAGGCTCTACGACGTCGGGTTTGGCTGTTACGGGCTCTCAAAGTTGCTCAATTTCACTATTTTTACTGAAGATTTGAGCATATCAGGGCCGTTTGAAGTAGACCATCGGCGATTTCGCTCCTCTTTGTCTTAAATGGTGCCTACCCATAGGTTAACACCCCCACAAAATTTCAGCCATGTCAGGCAATTATTAGAGGAACTATGAACAATTTAAGTTTTGGGTCATTTTACCACTGGGCCTAGGTGGTTTTGGGTCCAGAAAAAAATAATTTTTTTAGCTATCTACTTTTGATCAGCACCTCTTGAAACCCCTTTTTTAACATGGTGCCTCAAAATTTTTTTTCGGGACAAACGGGTCTTTAGTTAGAACAAAACTGGGAGAAAAAAGAAAGTTTGTCCTCGAAAAAAGTTTTGAGGCCCATGTTAAAAAGGCGTTTCAAGAGGTGCTGATCAAAAGTAGATAGCTAAAAAATTTTTTTTTTCTGGACCCAAAACCACCTGGGCCAGTGGAAAAATGACCCAAAACTTAAATTGTTCATAGTTCCTCTAATAATTGCCTGACATGGCTGAAATTTTGTGGGGGTGTTAACCTATGGGTAGGCACCATTTAAGACAAAGAGGAGCGAAATCGCCGATGGTCTACTTCAAACGGCCCTGATATGCTCAAATCTTCAGTAAAAATAGTGAAATTGAGCAACTTTGAGAGCCCGTAGCATCCAAACCCGACGTCGTAGAGCCTCGTTCGACACGGCATTCGAAAGAGCGCATTTTTTTGAGTATCTGAGACCCATTTGGGTACTTTTTTTCTCGGTTTGCGAGAACCCATCTAGTCCCAAACCCTCGAAAACAGCTTTTTTTGGGGGGTGTTTAGACCCGTACCAAAGCCACAGGGGGTGTCGGATTTCGTCCAAGTGTCTTTTCGGCAGTTCGTATACATACAAGGAACCGATAAAACACCACAAGCGCCCGCTCCTAAGTGGTTTTTTTTGTCTGGAGCTTCTCTGAACGACTTTATGGGACATACCAAGGACGTTCACAATGATTTGTAAGTCATCGCTTCAGATGTGCTTCAGCTCGCACGGTTGTCCAAAATATTTGTCCTCATGGCTAAAGGGCAACTGTCACGGGCTGACGGCATGAAGTTGAGCGACATTGATGTGGCACTCCAGGAGGGAAACCACTCTAGAAATCTCTGTGAAATCTTAAATCTTGCCCTCGAAACGGTCAAAACCAAGCTAATTTTAGGCGGAATATCGGTAAATGTCTTGCGAAATCCGACGAAATCGTAAGTAATCATGTGTCCCCAAACATCCCATGTGGTTGCCTCTTCGATGGCACTTTAAGTGAGAAGGACGGGTAAAGGACGACAGTGAGCAGAGATAGGGTACTTCGGAGAAAACCCAGACCGGAAGTCAGCGACAGAACGGGAGAAACAAAAGAGCGTCGTCAGGCCGTGCTGAGCGGTGGTGGGGGTCGAAATCGGCGGGCGGGGAGGGGGCAGCATGCGCGTGCCGCTTTCACCCCCACTCCGCCGATTTCGACCAGAGAGACTCACACGCCTAGAGTGCTGATCCACTGCAACGGCTCCACACCATTAGAACAATACAAGACACACAATGATGTCACGTAGCTTTTACTCGAGAGTCCAGAAACCAAGTGTGGGACAGTATAGGGGCTGGCTGGCGGGGCGTTACCGTGAATGAGTGCGTGACTTGTGGCTCGCAGTGTGCGCGGAACATCGCAGTGACCAACAATGCCTCCGGGTTCGGCGGCTCGGCGCGCATCGCAGCGACCAACAACAATGCACTGCAAAAAAAATCAGTGTCTGATACGGAGCATGCTACTGCGTTCCGTATACCCCCTGAAATGGTGATACGGACTTCTGCCGAACCACTCCTCCCATAAGAGCCTGTGCTTTGTAATGCATCGTACGGACAATTAACGGTAAATGTACCGCTTATTTTAGACCGGGGGTTGCCGTTTCGGTTTTCCGTTTGTGAAAATGTTCAAAATGCTCTACGGACAGTGAGAAACGGACGCTCCGTAACTCACATTCCTTTAACGGATAACGTGCAACGGCCAGTCCGTATCCCCACGGAGTGACCGTTTCATACGTTTCGTCAGAGAACTTTGCGTTACGGAGCGACCGTTCCTCACGGTCCGTAGAGCATTTTGAACTTTTTCTCAAACGGAAAACCGAAACAGCAACCTTCGGTCTAAAATTAGCGGTACATTTACCGTTATATTTTCGTACCACGCTTTATAAAGCACAGGCTCTCATGGGAGGAGTGGTACGGCAGATGTCCGTATCACTATTTCAGGGGGTGTACGTCGTAGCACGCTTCGTATCAGACACTGATTTTTGGCAGCGGCCTTCCGGTTCGGCCCAGCACGGCGCGCATCGCAGCAACCAACCACAATGCCTTCCGATAGAGTACTCCAAAGGAGCACGGCCAGTATAAACACCGGCCAGCTCGCTCGGGTCTATGTATTTCATTTCGTACTAAGCTCATGCTACCCCATAGAAGAAAACAAACATACGGACTTCATTGGTCTACGTATTTTTGGCTGAGCGATAACGAAGCCTGTTACTCCAGTGGGGTTGAAAAGTTTTTCATGTCTGTGTGTGTGTCTGTGTGTCCGCACTACTCCTCCCAAACGGCTCGGCCGATTCTGCTGAGATTTTGCTAGGTCATTAGGAATATCCTTGGCTCACCACACACCAAAATTCAGCTTTTTATCTCAATACATGTGGTCATTAGGGCCAGAAAACACTTCAAAAATGGCAAAAAAAGGAAAACTTTACTGACATATGTTGTCATGTTTCATTGTACATCACTTCATATGTTTTCGAGGGTGCTGAAAACGAAAATAGAATCCATTTCAACATCTGACCTAGTTTCGAGACCTTATGGGACAAACATTAGCCAGAATGTAAGGGAAGTCAAACCAAAAATGTCATGCAGTTTGACCAGCGCACCAATCACATCACCCTGCACATGAAAGGGCGGAGCCCTGCAGCATAATAGATTTGCGATCAGGGCTCTTTAAGGGGCGATGTGTGGCGCAAAAGTCTGCCGAAGGCAGACCAGCGCCGCAGGCCAAGGTAGGTTTAACGCCAGGCGTGGATTGTCGGAACTGACGCAGCATCGCGAAGCCTGTTACGACAAGACACGGTCTGGCGTACACCTACCTTGTATTTCATACACAATTTTAAATACTGTCTTAGGAATGAGCCCATACTAACCCGTAGAAGAAACCCATGGTGCCTGGCAAAAAGTATGGGGCCTTGAAGATGACACTCGTGTGGGCCCGGAAAGCAGAGGACAAGTCACTGATAGAAAAAAGTACGGAACGTGTCTGGTCTGTCCGTACCTTGCCAACCACGAAAGTTCTGTACATGTTTTCCGTACTAGCTTACAGCAGGGCCATCCTCGTCAGACTCAATCATTCCGCGAACCATCTGATACACCTGAATTAAATGTTCCGTTTAATAAATATTGGTACGAAGAACGAAACACCGTAACGCATCAATACTCCACGTACTACGTACCTCGTCCCGTCCCTCAGGGGACAACATGTTTCTGAAGGTCCTGAACCAAGGATCGAGGAATGTGGCGATTGTGTGAGTCATTGTTATCTTTACTACTCTCGGCAACTCAGCATGGAATCTCGCCCTCAGGACTTCGATGGGAGGGGAGTCATTGTCCTTGGGCGAGAATGCTTTTCTCAGCATGTGGAAGCTAGGCAAAACAAGAGAGCTAGTCACCTTATTTTTAGCCTGGATTGCCTCTGTTTCGTCCTTTAGAGGCTTTAATAAGGTGACTAGCTCCTGCAGCAATGCCTTCGGGATATCCTCCAGGCGCTTTTCGCCCAGAAGCGCTTCAAGCTGCGACAAGAGAAACGTTCGTTAACATACCAAAACCCCGCAGTCCCGCAATCACCTCTCTTTCTTTTGCACTCATGGACTGGGTGAGGAGGGGTGAGGGAGAGAGGGAGAGAGAAGGGGGAATCTCAGTCAGATCGGCCGAGCCGTTTAGGAGTAGTGCGGACACACAGACAGATAAAACTCCCCCCACCCCCACCCCCTTTCGCTATCGCTCAGCCAATCACTCGCCCTATCACTCCCGTTAGCATTAAACACATTGCAGTTAGAAACATTCATCTGACTGCTCTCTTTGAAAAATGTTTCACTGACACCAATAACATCCATAGTACTGGCTGCCGGGGTGGGATCGTAAGCGAGTGCGTGACTCGCAGTCTGCGCGAAACATCCCAGCGACCAACAATGCCTCCCGTAAAGTGCATCCACCCCTATGCACCACTGCTTGGGCGGTTGCGGCTCGTTTAGAGTGAGCCCGACGCCGACGCTGCCCTCTCCCTCCGATTCACATTCTTTATTTGTCATTCACATACCCTCATGTAGACATCGTCACAATTGATACATAAAAAGTTTTCACATCCTCCTGCATCCCCGACAGGAGGTGTGTACGGAGGTGTTTCCGTAGTACGCTTTACAAAGCACAGGCTCTTATGGGAGGAGTAGTACGGCAGATGTCCGTATCACCATTTCAGGGGGTATACGGAACACCGTAGCATGATCCGTATCAGACACTGATTTTTTTGCAGTGCAGAGACCAATACGACAAGTCACCAAAGGTTATTCTTTACATTTTCACGCTCTTCGACAGACAGCATCAGCAGGTGGCGGTTCTTAGGCTAGAGGAACGTGGCCACCTTGTACTCGTCCAGGATCGCCACGTTCTCGACCAGGACTCTGCTTGTCCTTGCTCGGAGGACCCTCTGCTCCGGAGAGTCCCTCGCGTCTGGATAGCAGTGCCGTTGCAGCAGCCTGATGGAGAGAAGGGCGCACGGCAGCGTGGGGTAGGTCTGCCCCTGATGAAGGTCGGTCTGAGTCTTGAACGGTTTCAAGAAGCCGATCACCCACTCCACGTCCTCCAAGAAGTTTCCCTCAGCATCTTTCTTGAATAACCTGAACGATGGCAGTAGCTTCACGATTGCGAACTGTTCTTTCTAGGAAGGTCGGTTGTTCCTGTTGTGTCCTACGTTCTGTCACAATCTTCAACAGACTTTGTTCCTTCATGTTTGACAAATAAACCCAGGCGGGCCGTTCCGAAGTTTTCGGTAGGCCATCGCCCGACACCATTCCGGCTGCTTTCCGGATTTCGGCATCCGTTCGGGTTGGTGCATTTGCCGATTACGTTCAGGAGATAGTTCAGGAATAGTGGGTGGAACTAGTTGAGCCATTTAGAACGCTTCTATTTTTTAAAATTTTTGACCGATTAGCTTTCATAGGCTACTGGGGCCATACATTTTTCGCGAAAGTGAATCTTCAATCTTCTCCACAAGATTACATACAATTACATACATGCGTATGAGGGGCAAGTAGTCGTGTCGTTTGTACAGTTAGGAAGATACAGGGATTCAGTGGAAAGCTTTGCATTTCAATTGTAGTAAACCGGCGAGCTATCACATGAAAGAAAATTAATCACAAAACAGTCGTTGACACTAAGGTAGGATATGCACATAAAACTAAGTATTAAAGATGTAGCTTTGCCCCATTTATATGAAATTCGAAGTTTATAAAGCAACCGCTGTAACAATTGGGGATTATCGTTGTTTTTGGATTATCTTCAACTTCCAGGAGAGCTCTTCAGCTTCTACACTCTAAATGTTCTACGGTGAAGATTCTCCATATTATGGTGAAATGTTCCATATTATGGTGGTGCAGCTGACTTCGTAACATACCTGAGAATTCACTGTACCTTATAGATATTTGACGAATTTCGTTGGTATTATGGAGAAAATCTCACCATAATATGTTGGTGCAGCCTTTCACCGTAAGACATTTACTGTGTACCACTCAAACACTGCGAAATAGAAAGTTTCAGGACAAACCACTCTCCCTGGCGTGACGTTGTATGTCCGAAATTACCCCGTAAAGTAACATTTTTTAGTTTTGAGCCTAAACCATACTTTGACCCAGGTGATTGAAAATTTGACACAGTATGCTCTTAACATGATCGAATCGACAAACAATCACCTCATGAACCGGCCATGAACAGTTTCGGCTCGCCAGTCAAAGTTTTTACGCATAAAGTGAATTTAGGTAAAAATGGTTGAATACAAAAACCACTATTTCTCCTGAAGTTTGCCCCAGATTTGGCCTCCGGGTGATTGATCAGATGGCTTTAAGTGTGGCCGATGCGATGCGCGCAACGGGACAAGCCTCCAAGTTGGCCGTTAGATGGGAGCATCATCGCAATGCTTCCGGGCAGAGTTGTCCGAAATTACCCCGTTTCACGGTATAGCCCCCTTGAAGACAACGAATTTGTGTATGGCCCTTTGCTGGCGATACTTAATTGTATCGTCAAAAACGAGATACTGTAGTATCCCCTTTAGACCTACAGTGTTGATGGCTGTGCGACACTGCAAGAAAAAGTCCAACAAAAACTGTACAATAAAAGTACAACAGCGATTGCATCAAGTGCAACGAGAACAGTACAAATCTTAACGAGGCCTGTACTGCACTGCACAGCACTCGTCATGCCGGTACCAATGTATTTTGTACAACAATTGTTGTACTTTGAAAGTACAATAAATTCCTGATAAACAAATTTCCAGGAATTTGTGTACTTTCGTTGTGTTATTTCTATAGTTGTGCACAAACTCGAGGGGAATCACTTGGCGTTTTGGTGTATCCATGAGTATACAGGTGAATACACCTTAAAATACTCAAAAGTTGGTCATTTTCTTAACGTTTTTACGCCTTTTTGCGTATCAAACGAAAAACAGTACCGAACCCTGTATAAATTTGATTATTTTCGCTCTTCCAAAATTTTTGAGTATGCTGAGTGTAATGTTTACACTTGAGTACACCTGTGATTCACCCCTCGAGCCAACTTCTCTACAAACTCAAGTGTCGACATAAAACACTACACCTGGAGTCAACCTGATATGTACACTCCACCTGGAGTCAACCTGGCATGTACACTCCACGCTGGAGCATGCTTTCCAAGTACACGCGTGGTGGCGTTAACCGGCAAGCACACTGTTGCTCTGCTTTACGTGCAAGGGGACTTCAGCAACAGTTTACATGCTAGGTGGACGCAAGGTGGAGTGTACATGCCAGGTTGACTCCAGGTGGAGTGTACATGCTAGGTTGACTCCAGGTGGAGTGTACATGCTAGGTTGACTCCAGGTGGAGTGTACAATGTCGACACTTGAGTTTGTAGAGTTGCTGGAAACGCACCGTCTTCGTCCCAGGCGCCCTCCGTCTGGTAGGCGCTGGTGCCCGCGCCGAGGAGGAACCCCTCGGGCAGCTTGTACTTGTCGTCGTCGTTGGCGGCGCGCGGCAGCCCGCAGGCCGCGGCCACGAGCAGCGTCAGCAGGACGACGACGGGAGCCATGACGGACCTGCCGCCTTGCCGGCTCCGCCAAGGTTAAGTAGGCGTTTCCGCTCTGGTTACGACACGCACCGAAACGTGCTGAGCTCTACGTCGCGTCGTCGCACCTGCACGCTGACTCGGAAGACTGCTTCTGAGAAGCTCCAGACAAAAAAAAAACCACTTGGTCGGTGACATCCTAGGAGCGGGCGCTTGTGGTGTTTTATCGGTTCCTTGTATGTATACGAACTGCCGAAAAGACACTTGGACGAAATCCGACACCCCCTGTGGCTTAGGTACGGGTCTAAGCACCCCAAAAACAGCTGTTTTCAACGGTTTGGGACTAGATGGGTTCTCGCAAACCGAGATCCAAAAAAGTACCCAAATGGGTCTCAGATACTCAAAAAATGCGCTCTTTCGAATGCCGTGTCGAACGAGGCTCTACGACGTCGGGTTTGGATGCTACGGGCTCTCAAATTTGCTCAATTTCACTATTTTTACTGAAGATTTGAGCACATCAAGGCCGTTTGAAGTAGACCATCGGCGATTTCGCTCCTCTTTGTCTTAAATGGTGCCTACCCAAAGGTAAACACCCCCACAAAATTTCAGCCATGTCAGGCAATTATTAGAGAAACTGTGAACAATTTAAGTTTTGGGTCATTTTACCACTGGGCTTAGGTGGTTTTAGGTCCAGAAAAAAATATTTTTTTAGCTATCTACTTTTGATCAGCACCTCTTGAAACGCCTTTTTAACATTGTGCCTCAAAAAAATTTTTCGAAGACCAACTTGTCTTTTTCTACCTGTAATTGGAACATAACTTGGAGAAAAAGACAAGTTTGTCCTCGAAAAAAATTTTTGAGGCACCATTTTAAAAGGTCGACCTTGACATTTTTCACTTCTTCGATTCATTTTCAAAATATTCCGGCATGCATAGTTCAAAATTACCACTATATTATTAATTGTAAGCTCTTTAAGCTGAAAAATTCCTTAAATTTGTCTACTTTGTACATTTTTGATCAATTACGGTTTAATGCTTGGTTAGAGAGCTTGTGAATAAAAATGTAATTTACATTTTGAGTTGTGCATGCCGGCATCTTTTCAAAATGAATCGAAGAAGTGAAAAATGTCAAGGCCAACCTTTTCCAACAAAATAGTATGCGCAAGATTTTTAAAGTTATAGCCCAAATTGGAGAAAAAGGCTCTGCGACTGGGTTCAGGGCATAGAATGTGCCTCCCCAATGGATAACTTTAATAATGACTTGGTAAGACATCAAGTTTTTAACTAGTTTTCACAGTGGGACCAAGGAGAAGATAGCATTTTCACCAGAACCTCCCCTTAAGGTGAGGTGTGGGTGAAAAAATGGCCGAAAATCGCCAAAAAAGCAGGTGTCTAGTTCCTGGGCGACTAAGGTGCCCAGATTCTGGGCACCTATGGCACCTTAGTCGCTGCTGAGCCATGGATGAAGGCAGGTTCCTTAATGGTCTGTCCACCCCAAGACTAGGCGACAAAGGTGCCCAGAAACTGGGCGACATTTGGCACCCTAAAAAGTGGAGCGGGCGACAAAGGCGCCCAGTTTCTGGGCACCCTACATTTAGAGTGTAGTTGCATGTGTTGTGCTCGTTGCTTACTGGAACGCTAAAGGTCTGCTGAGGCCATAGCGCTCTGATGATGAATGGACACGTGTGGATTATGCGAAGATCACGTGGATTACGTGTAGATCATGTGTATTATGCGTGGATCACGTGGATTATGCTTGGATCATGTAGATTATGCGTGGATGCGTGGTCAGCATATGAGGAAAGATATCGCTTTATACCATTCTTCGAGAAATCTGGACCCAGTCTGGAACTCAGCCCCGTGATTTCGCACTCAGCGAGCGGTATGCTAGTGTTCCCCAGCCAATTGTCTCAGCTAAAAAAATGCTGGGCTCACACAGCTTTATGAATTGGCACTAATGCTAAATTTTTAGCTCTATTGAGTTTTTTTAACCCGTTCTTTACAAAAATAAAAATTCACCTACAGATGGAGTATGGGTGTTATAAATGAATGCAATTTCATAATATTTACTTAAAAGGTATGTTAAGTAAATCGTATTGAAAATGAAACATGTATAGCCATTTGGTATTAAAGTGACAAAGTTTTGTCAGCATACGAGGGAAGATATCGCTTTATACCATAAATGTGAGGCTAATGGTCATAAGGAGGTGTGACGAGGTGTGAGGCCATCTATGGAGATAATAATGTGTGAATTTTTTTTTGAATAGTCACACCCTTAAAATGGCCCTTCAGATTAGGGGCCAACACGCGACTGTTCAATCAGGATGACGCATGAAAGATTTCTCAAAACTCACTTGTCAAGGAGCACTTCAGCGACACATATGAAAGATTACGACAGTGTATAAAGGAGCCCAGAAGCACTGCCAGAGCAGCATGCAGCTCCCCTGGATAGGTGAGTAGTACCTGCACTGTCTGGTCTGCACGGCTGGCACCTTGCCGCGTACATTCGTACATTGGTGCGGCCGGCCGCCCGCCTAACGCAGTGTTGCCTTCTCCGTTTCAGCATCATGAAGTTCCTCATCGTCCTCGCTGCCTTCGTGGCAGTGGCCACTTGCTGGTCCATCCCCTCCGAGGATGAGCTCGCCAACCACTGGCAGAAGTTCAAGGCCGAGCACGGCAAGACCTACGCCAACGAGGTCGAGGAGACCCACCGCATGAAGATCTTCAAGGAGAACGCCATCAAGGTCGCCAAGCACAACGGTCGCTTCGACGCCGGTGAGGTCACCTTCACCGTCGCCATCAACAAGCACGCTGACCTCCTCACCCACGAGGTTGTTGAGAGGCTCAACGGCTACCGTTCCCCCGTGAACAAGCCCGTCCGCGCCCTCCACAACGTGTCCGACCCCGACCCCCAGCCCTTCCCCTGGCCCTGGAACAAGAGCGTCGACTGGAGGAAGAAGGGATACGTCACCGAGGTCAAGGACCAGGGCCAGTGCGGCTCCTGCTGGGCTTTCTCCACCGTAAGTAACGGAATTTGAACGCTTTGAACGGCGGTTCGCCCCGGACGAACAAGTCTCGCTAACGCCATCCCTCCCTCCTTTGCTCTCCAGACCGGCTCCCTCGAGGGTGCTCTCTTCAAGAAGACCAACAAGCTCGTCTCCCTCTCCGAGCAGAACCTGGTCGACTGCTCCACCGAGAACAACGGCTGCAACGGTGGTATGATGGACCGCGCCTTCGAATACATCCAGAACAACGGCGGTATCGACTCCGAGGACTCCTACCCCTACACCGGTGTTGCCGGTCCCTGCAGCTACTCCAAGGACAACAGCGCCGGCACTGTGTTCAGCTACATCAACATCCAGGAGTACTCTGAGAGCACCCTCCAGGACGCCGTCAAGAAGGTCGGCCCCGTGTCCGTCGCCATCGACGCCAGCAACTGGTCCTTCCAGATGTACAGCAGCGGCATCTACTACGAGCCCGAGTGCTCCAGCACCGACCTCGACCACGGTGTCCTCGCCGTCGGTTACGGCAGCGAAGGCCGCAACAAAGACTACTGGATCGTCAAGAACTCCTGGGGCACCTCCTGGGGCGAGAAGGGTTACATCAGGATGGCCCGCAACAAGAAGAACCACTGCGGTATCGCCACCGAGGCCAGCTACCCCAAGGTCCGCTAAGCACCAGGGTCATTGTTCTGCAAGTGCAACTTGATTGAAGAAACACCAAATAAAATCTAGGGTTTCGACAAAAAATAATGAGTTTACTGCTTCTTTTCCTTTGCACCCCTTCCCAAACCGCAAACACATCATTGAGATTCCAAACGCTATGAGGATAGCACGTATGGTGCAATGCAGCTGAGATATCGCACCCTACGTGCAATGCCTCGATTACCGGTCATTTTTCCCAAAACCATTTTCCCAATAGAAAATTCTCCCAATTTTTTTATTCCCAATGTGAATTTCCCAAAGTAATTATTCCCAAACCACGAATTTTCCCAAAAATGTATTTTCCCAAAATACCATTCAAAGAGTGAAGTGGTGGCCGAGAGTGCGCAAGTACTCCGCCAAACGCCCGTCAGACTTGTGCTCCTCGTACTGCCGCACGATGGTCCGCACACGGCGCTGGATGTCTCGCCACTTCTTCTTCGCGAGGTTCTTCACCTTTCTTCCCATGCGCATTTCTGCCATTGTAGTTTCCGAATCAGCCTGCTCTTTCTGGAACTCCTTGGCGCACGAGTACAGGGATGGATGATGCTTCCCCACCACGAGCTGCAGAAAAGAAGCATTGGAACTACTCCACGTCCACGGTGCAACTACTGTTTCAAAGTGATTGTTGCTGCCTCGCGGAGTATTGGCGCGATCGAGCAATACCCCGTGCCCTCGTGCCACCAACCTGAAATCTCAGATGCCAGCCCTCGCTGATGTTGTTGGTTATTATGCCTTTGTTTCACCAGAGCCCGCTGCATTTGTGCTGGCATTGGAATGAATGAATGAATGAATGAATGAATGAATGAATTGCTGAATGAAGAGAGGAGCGAATGGGGGACCGGCCCAAGCTGTATCGCTTATGACCACCAGCAACGTGCCAATTCCAGTTCTCGCTTCTGCAGGTGGAAGGCTTTGCGAACGAGGGTTTCGCACGAGTTCACTCCATCACGAGTCCGCCTGGCCCTCTCCGACATGGTCGAAAGTTCACGCCGTCTGGTCGCCTACCTGGAGGCCAGCAAGCCGAACACGAGCCACAACGCAGCCGTGCTGGCCAAGAGGTTCACGGCGCTCCAGTCCCTGCGCGTCCTGTTCGGCATCTAGTCTCACAGCCTCGAGGCACGTCACCTCCATGCACAGTGGGCCAGAAAACCGGTTGAGCGGCCTAAGTTCGAGACGCGTTTCGAGCTCCAGAGTCGCTAAATGGGACTCGAACCGACCGTGTGACCCCACCAATGGATGGCTCTCCGAACGAGGAACCCATTCGTGGGATCACACGGTCGGTTCGAGTCCCATTCAGCAACTCTGGTGCTCAAAACGCGTCTCGAATTTTGGCCGCTCAACCGGTCTTCTGCCCCTTTGTGCGATGGATTCTATGAACAAAGACAGATCTCAATCGCGTCGCGCCAACTAGGACAGAAGTCGTGGGGTCCTATTCAAAAGATCTTATCTGGGCGTTCCCCCAAGAGAATCTTATCTTAAACGCAGGCGAATTTCACTCAGTTTGATCATATGATATAGCTACAAAGCAGTATAATTTGTGATATAATTCATCTAAGTCTGAAGAAGAAGAGATCAAAGAAACCAAAAGTGCATGTAGAATATTCCGCTTACTCTCGTATCCATCACAAGTGGTCAAACTGAGTGAAATTCACATGCGTTTAAGATAAGATTCTCTTGGGGGGAACTCCCAGATAAGATCTTTTGAATAGGGCCCCGCGAAGTGTTCTAGGGTGTGCCAACAAAGACAGATCTGCTTTCAAGTTAGGGGCGCTTCTACCTCTTTCTTCCTTCCTTACGCACATAACTGCCGAAAGTGTATTACTCGATTATATATTTTTGTTTGTAAACCTTGAAAGAATGAGAAAATGTCATGCCGAAAATGAAAGCTCTAACACAATGGTAGCACATTGGGTTTACAGTCCGGTATCAGGAGGACTCCTAAACGCAGATCTGTCTTTGTTAGCGCACCCTGGAACACTTCTGTCTTTGATGGTGGGACTCGCTACAGATCTGTCTTTGTTCATAGGAGCCACCTTGTTTGGGTCCGAACAGGTGTTCAAAAAGGCGGAAGTGCTACTTTTACTTCCTGTTTGTTAAAGGCTGCCTCTGAACCAGGAGTATTTTACGAAATGGGTGAGAAAGTCTTCAACGGAGGCTTCATGTCCAAGCTACGATTCACCGCATTCGCGAACTGCCCCATTCTACTGAACATCCTAGGCTACAGGTAAGTCACTCTGAAGTTTGTGAGTTTTATTAAAGTGTGGAACCACGAGTCATGTCGAAACGAGTGAAAGTGAATTGGATATCGCGTTCGCTTAGGCTTGACTTGCGTCACACGTGTATCAGCAGCCTCACTGAAAATCTACCGGCGTGACTTCGTGCCCCTGCAGGGGCGTGAATAAAGTGTCACGCCAAAAGACGGCATGACAGAAAAGTCACGCCAAACATCGGCGTGACTCAAATATTCACGCCAATTTTTTGTGTGAATTTCTTGTCATGCCGCTTTTTGGCATGACTTTTCTCATAAAACGCGTTGTCATTCAGGCCAAATGAGAGCGTGACTCACATGTCACGCCGTTGTTCGGCGTGAATTTCGTGTCAAGGCCAATTTTTGGCGTGACTTTTTGTCACGCCATCATTTGGACCTGTGTCCGACCATTACGTTTTCCGTGCTTTTCATCAATGAGCATCACCTTTTACTTACACGATAAGTACTGGATGTCCTAGCCCTAGATGCGGTTAAGTGCAGACAAACTTTCGGAGAAGGGTAGGGTCAGGGGTAGTGGCGTGTAGTGTGAATCAAATATTTTCGAATTGAATCCGGTTTGAGTATTTGACGTTTATCGAATCAAACCCAAATTGACTGTCAAATTTATTTTCATTCGAATCGAAAGATCAATCTTATCTTGAAAACAATTACATAACACTGTCTGTTTGTTGCCTGTGGGCTGTGGGGCAGTATTAACTAACTTTTGTTTCCAGCAGCAAAATTACTTGTTGTTATGGTGTTGCACAGATTTGTTTCAAGGGAGACGCTTGATTTCTTCCGAAAACTGATACGGGACTGCGTCGAATATCGGTCGAAAGAGAACATATCACGGGATGATTTCGTTCAGAACATGGCAAAGGAGATACTGGTCAACGGCAAAGTAGGTACACTCTAAATGTCTTACGAAGAAATTTCCCATATTACGAAGGAAATGGCGCAAGCATAATACGAAGGTGATTTTTCTTCGTATTACGAAGGTTTTTCTTTGTATCTTACAATGAAAAAGCTGAAAAGATTCGTATTACGAAGGAATATTGCTTCGTATTATGCTTGCGCCGAATTCACTGTAACATACGAATAACATAGGTCAAATTTCATTGTAAGACATTTAGAGTGTAAGGACATTATGGCAAGGTTTAATGCGTACATTTCACCTAAGTACACAGATATTAGAATTTTACGAAAGAAAAAAGAATAGCTTGGAAATGGGCCCAGGTATGGGTCAAACGCAATAATAGTCTGGCCATTTCATTGAAAGAGTTTTCATTGTTTTGTTTCGCACTCAACAGGGTAAGGTATTTGAGAACCATTAAAATAGGCAAAAGCTACAGCTCATCTTCGTATTTCCATGTATATATCGTATAGATCGTGCTGTCAAAATGCTGAGCGTTTTGATTGTAATACGCCGAAAAAGCTCAGTAGGGACCAGAAAATGATTCCAAGACCACAAAAATAATTTGGAATACATCATTTTATCATGCTTCCCTCTTGATTATTATAGATGAGGCGGCTCTGCGGAAGACACAACACGTACATTGAAACGTTCGAGACCAGTGGCATCATGATTGCCGCGACTATACTCATGCTGGCGACCCATCCAAAGGAACAGGACAAAGTTCGCGAAGAACTGCGCGCCAAGGTGCCGGAGGGGAAACCTGTGGATGAGTCCGTCATGACAAGTCTCACCGTCCTTGAACAGACCATTAATGGTATGCACCATCTTGAAAAAGTTGAAAGTATTATCCTAATCGTCACCTAAAATACGTACACTGTCAGAAAATTCCGAAAAAAAATATGGAAAAATCATGGAGTTTTCCCTAAACTTCTGCATAAAGCTCTCCATAAATGCAAATTCTGGGCTTTCTCCGAAAAGTTTCGGACCACAAAAATGCATGCTTCACTATCACGAAAACAAGGTTTGCAACCAGTTCAGTAATGAGGGAAGGGTGAACCCCTACTTGTTTAGGTCAGTTTTCATAATATTAAGGGAAAGCTACAGGATATAAGTCAGTTGGGCTCGGAGGAGATTGTCCCTTCTTTAACCATTTCAGACTTAAGAATGCTTCAGCGAAGTCCTCTTTAACATATCTGAGAAAAGACATGCATTTTACCTCCCATCAGGGCCCAAGTAATGCTCGAAGAACATCTGTTTAAGCCATGAGAAAATCTCTCCGAAAAAAGATGGAAAACGAATGGAGTCTCCATGAACGTTATTATAGAGTTTTTCTCCATAAAATTTCGGAGCTAATTTCTATCAGTGCATAGGAGCCATCGATTTGCAGTGCCTCACTGCCAAATTTCTTTGGCGCAGAAACGTTGCGGCTCCACTCCCCCCTGACCGCGACCCGCCGCATGTGCACCAAGGCGACCACGCTGCAAGACCCGTCCGGGGCCAGCCGTGCCGTCAACCTCCGTCCCGGGGACCTCGTGTACGTGCCCGTGGACGGCCTGCACATGGACCCGGCCTTCTACTCCCACCCCGACCAGTTCCGCTCGGAGCACTTCAGCGCGGCAGAAGTGGAGAGCAGACCCAAGTGCGCCTTCCTCGGATTCGGGGAAGGCCCCCGGCAATCATTTGACGGACGTCTGAACACACACTACAAAATCCACTGTGTACTTAGCATACATCTATAGAAGTGTACTTGGCAAGTACACCTCTACAGGAGTATACCTGCCCAAGTATACTCCTATAGATGTATACTTGCCCAAGTATACTCTTATAGATGTATACTTGGCAAGTATACTCTTACAGATGTGTACTTGGCGTATACTCCTGTAGATGTGTACTTGCCAAGTACACTCCTATAGATGTATACTAAGTACACAGTGGATTTTGTAGTGCACCCTCAGAATCTTATGATGACATGATATGCGTAACGTACGTACACTGGAGGGGTGAGAATTAACTGTCTCGACGAAAGAGGGGTGATACTAAAAAGTATCACCGAAAAAGAGATCGTACACGAATGTATCACCGGAAAAAATTTCGTAAAGTGTGACACCGAAAAAAGGGTGATACTTCCCCAGAAAAACAAAAGCCAATCTCGCTGATGTCCCACTTTTTTTTCGGTGATACATTTTGTATTTGGTGAGATGTCTCACCCTTTGAATTTCAGTGTATAAATGAAATCATGCGTACTTATGAAGAAAACAAGCGTTGTACGATGAGATCAGGCATTACTTTTGTAGACATTTGTGCGTCTTACACATGTGCAAATTTATGCATACCTTGCGATGACAAATCATCGTGATACGTATGAAAACGTGCGTAATGAAATGAGCGCGCAAATGTTTTTCCGACACCTAGGAAGGCATTTGGGCTTGCATTCTTAGAGCCATCACATGAAACTCGTTGACGGCACCAACACTGTGGCTGAAAGCCATGGAAAATTCTGTTCGAGATAAGATTCTCCGTAGGACCTATCAGCTCTCTTCACTCTCAACGCGTTACCGACGTTAGTTACGCAATCGTATCAGTGACAATAATACCTAGTATTTTCTAAGGAAATATGACCTATTTCCTTTGCACTCTAAATGTTCTACTGTGAAGATTCTCCATATTATGGTGAAAATGTTCCATATTATGGTGGTGCAGCTGACTTCGTAACATACCATTGAGAATTCACTATACCTTATAGAGATTTTGACGAATTTCATTGGTATTATGGAGAAAATCTCCACCACATTATGTTGGTGCAGCCTTTCACCGTAAGACATTTACAGTGTGTAAAAGTTCCCCATGGAATAAGTATCATGTGTCGCTGTTTTGTGTTTGGACAGGCATGCGGTTCGCAATGCAAGCCATGAAGGCGGCATTGACATCTGTATTGCTGCGGTTCGAAGTGACCCCCGCCCCGGAGCAGGTCCTGCCCGTCGAGCGGGACCCCACCGCCCCCATCCTTGGCTTCAAGGGCGGCGTGTGGCTGCGGTTCCGGGCCCTGCCCTCGGGCCCTTCGGCTGCACACAGTAAATGTCTTACGGTGAAAGGCTGCACCTCCATATTATGGTGGAGATTTTCTCCATAATACCAACGAAATTCGTCAAAATATCTGTAAGGTACAGTGAATTCTCAATGGTATGTTACGAAGTCAGCTGCACCACCATAATATGGTACATTTTCACCATAATATGGAGAATCTTCACTGTAGAACATTTAGAGTGCAGCGGTAGAGTCCCAGAGTTGATGGAGAAAGGCGGGGTGTAGCGTGCCCTGGTCCGCCATCTTGAAATGAACTCGAGGATGCTTTTTCCTCGTTGCTTCTAAACCCGTCAGGTAAGAAAGGTGAGGGAAGCGACCCGATTTTGAAAGTCACTAGGTCACACGCTGAGATTCTAAACGCTATGAGTATAGCACTTATGGTGCAATGCAGCTGAGATATCGCACCAGACGTGCAATGCCATTGCCATATTGCACCTTACACACTCTTAGAACCTTACGAAGTATTTTGAGCATACATATGAGCGATTCTCACGTTTCGGGGTAGTTTTGGCGTCTCTGATTTGCCGAAAGTGAGAAATATCCAATTAAGTTGTTCTGATTATTGGGGTCCTGGATGATACTAGAGTTATGGCAATGGTATTTATAGTAAAGACCTTGTTCTACCTTCCTAAAAACATGAGCCATAAGGTATTCCCATACGTTTTAGTGGGTGTTTTGATCACGGAAATTACGTTATCACGGAAGTTACAAAGTGTGAAAATCGGCTTTAACGGCTGACTCGGGCTTGCTGTGGCTTAAAAGTCGTCCCAGGGTCAAATGATACTCTGAGCCCGACATTTAAGCGGAAAATTTTTTCACCTAGTGCTGCTGCAACATTGGGTAAAGGGTGCAACGGAAGTTACAGGTAATTGTTGATACACGCCATTTTATAATGCTCTAGCCCGCTTTGAGACCGTGTACAGCATCTTAGATTTCCGCGACCCATGCAATTATATCCCAGGGACTCCACTTTGATGGCTTGTGGTATGGAAAGTTAAAAGTTTGTGTAGTGAAATTGAATATACGGAGGACATTTTTCGTTACAGCATAAGTACCTTTGAAAGAAGTCTGGCGTATTGGTCTTCGGTTGAAATCAGCTCGAGACATGCCAAACTTCGAATCCCCATCGACAGTTGGCAGCATTTTCGAACCCCACCGCCACACTAGGGGCGGGAAGTTCGAGTATGTTCTCTTTGGACAATCACGGAAGTTACATTTAGGGTATTCTAAACGCTACGTAGACCAATCCAACGAACGTGAACTTTTCGAAATGTGTGCGTTTAGTGGGCAATGGCCCCCCCTAACATCAGAAACAAACCCCATGTCGATATCTGCGCTCGTTTGGGCACAGGAGTCAGAAGAAACGAAACTACCCCGAAACGTGAGAATCGCTCATATAACAAACTAAAATACTTTGTTATACGAAGAAATAGTTCGTAAATTACGAAGTATTTTCTTTGAAAGCTTATGTACTCAAGCTTTTGTAAAGCTCAAAATACTTTGTTATACAAACTACCCTTCTTAGTGAGGCCCAAAATAGTTTTTAGGGTTTTCTCAGTGCATGGAATGCGTCCCGAAAATGCCCTATGCCAGCGGTTCTCAACACTCTCAGACCTTCACTGATTATTTTTTGGCCCGTCCCGTTTATTTTTTGTAAAAAAATGACGGAGGGACGGGCATATAGTATGATGCATGCTGTGCGTCCGTTCGTCCGTTCGTTCGTCCGAGGACTTCCCGTGGTCCGATCTTGACCAAATTTGGTATGCAGCCTCCTTGGGTGACCCTAAGAACCGCCCGGTGGCAGCAAATCCGATCCGAGCCCCGGGGGCGCTTCTGCAGGTGCATCATGGTCTACATGGGGTCGAGGAGGATTTCGGCAACGGATACAGCTAGGAGGGCATGTAGGGGTATTTTTGGAATCGGGGCGACGAGAAAAAACCAATGGTGCCAGTTTCGAGCGAATCGGAGAAGTTCGGACCCGGGTTCAAATTCCAATGGGGTATATTTTGAACATTCTTTTTATTCGAGTTTTTGCATTGTTTCTTATGTTTTTGGGAGCGCTGATGACGAAAATAACATTTATTTGGACCCCAGACTCAGGTTTAAACCCGTCAGGGTTAAACAAAGGCGAAATTCACACATCTGTTAATGTACGGGACGGGCCAAAGTTGCCGATGTATATCGCTACTTTTCCTGTTATTCTATATTGTAGAAAATTTACTCTACGGCTTACTGATTTTAGAGCGTTACTATGATATAGTAAATATTTTCAATAACATATCGAATAAATTTTACATGAGATACAGATAAATTAGCGGTATCAAATTTGGTAATTATAGACAATCTTTTACTTACTCACAGAAAATTTACAATGTCAGTAGAAATATGATGACAAATTTGTTTATAATCAAAGAATTTATTTTCTGCAAATGTAGAAGATAAAGTTTGTGCTCATAAACAATTTGTCGATGACTACTTTGTGATCTTCAGTAAATATTTTCAGTTAAATTTTTCTCCGCTCAAACAAAGCTCATTGGAAGGTAATGCGCTTAGTCAAAATGATCCTACAAAACATTCTTAGCTTCGACAAGTCAAGAAAGGACTCAATGTAAGCGGCTTTTAAGAGATGGTTGAATTGTGACTTTTAGCGGAAACATCCAAAAAGTTAATCTGACTCTTTAAAATCTTTTCTGTTAATTCTTGTACATATTATCTGTATGTAGAGAACATTTTGCCTATTTTGAGTTTGGCAGTGTGAAGGGCGAGTGACAACGCTGGAGGGGTTTGGAGGGATTTATTGGAAGGAGCACAAGGGCACCAGTCAATGGTCTGAGGCTCGGCTGCAGACTGACTGGTTGCTACAAGGGTGGTTCAATATATAGCTTTGGCAACAGAGACACTTGTTAGCAGGGCCCGGTAACTTAACAAAATGACCGTTACTAGCTTCACGTTATTTGTTACGGTACGTGGAACTGTAGTGTGGAACGAGAATGAAGTGATAACGTTACTTTCCGTGTACCGAAACATACGTTCCATCCTAATGTTACCGGCAACGGAACGTTACTCGAGAGGAACAAATACCTGTTACAAACCGAATTCCGTTCCGTTACTCAGTACCGTTACAACTGGGTAAAGGTTGCTGTAACGTTACTAATGTAACGTTCCTCAGAGAACGGAGGCGTCTAACATTAGGCTTGTGGTTACTGTACGCTAAGAACGGTACTGTGCGCTATGGTACTCATTAGAGTTACGTCACATGGTAACGTTACGTGCGTAACGATTTAATTGTGACAATAACTCAAACAGGTTACAGTTTCAACGAAAAAGTAACGTTACCAAACCCTTTTTAACCATTAGAAGGAACAGGAAAAGAGGGGCCGCGCCGTCCGCCCACCCCGCCTGTAAGGTAGGCATCACACTGGACTGCAAGTTTTGCGGGTTTGCCTACCCTCGTGTTCACAGGCGTTCGGGCCCAGTGCGCGCGCAGGGCTTGGCGGGTATTTAAAATTGGGACTTAGACTCAGGTTTGTGAAACGCACACTTCTTGAAAGAAATGAAAAAACAATGAATTTTTTCTTGCCACAAAAAAGAGTAACGAATTGCATGGTTCAAATACATTTTATTTTATTGTAAATTTTATATACAACTGGAAAAAAAAAGGACAAAAAATAAAAAACTGTTCCCACCTGTTCAGAACATGAAGCATGCTACTCAACAAAAAAATTTTTTGGGGTTTAAAAAAATACAAAGTGACTCAAAGAAAAGTTCATCTAATTGTAAACTTTTAAGCGTGAATTGATAGCACTGAGTTTTGATAACTTTTAATAAAATAAGGAAAAAATACACATAAAAAGAAATGGTTGGCAACACTGCAACAGAAGGCGGGGAAAGGGGGGAAGAGAAGGTAACAGTGAAGCACAGTCAGCCACTTGCTCCAAACCGTTCACGAGAACAAGCTGCTAGTCAACGACCATGGAGAATGGTGCAGGTGCTGCGCCGACGGGCCCCCAAAAAGCCAGAGCACCCAGTGCGGAAGTATTTTAACTACGACTCTGTACTGGATGAGTCTCGATGTGTTATCGCCACCTGCCAAAGGAAAAAAGTTCCCGTAAGTAAGATGAATTGATGGATAGTTTTACGACAGCTGTTAAGTTTCCATGCCCCATTTTTTAAACCAAAATTTTGAGGGCAGCGCTTTTGTTTTGACCTCCATATGAGTTAGCAACTTTATTAGTGCATAAGTTAGCAATTTGATCAATGTACAAGCACTAGCACTCTGGCGCTAGGGCAGGGGTTTTATAGTGGTAAGGTGATTTGGTTTGACTGGCCACGTGTGGCCCGGGACCACGTGGAGCCAGGGACCACGTGTGTGCGAGCAACAGTGTGTCCCTTATGCAAAGTTCGTAGGGGCTAGCCGACCATGTGCTGACCATCACTACATATTTCCTGACTGTGCTACTTGGTTGTTGAATTTCTTCTAAATCTGACAGCATAATGCTTACGAGCGCGCCCTCGCCCGTTCTGACGTTTTCCACCAAGGCTTAACAATGCAGAGTAGAAATACGATTCTGACTCTACAGGGGGGGGGCCAGTACCTGGCCCCCTTTCTCAAAAACTTGAAATGTTTACATGTTTGTTCATGTGAAAATTGACTCGTAAAGCATAGTGAGAGGAACATAAATAATAGGATTCTTTTTTTGTTTTGATTTATTTGGGTATTTTCTTACCTTTATTTTTATTTCAGGGGAACCACCTTGGGAAAATTGGAAAAGCACTTGAGGCGTAAGCACAAGGACAAATTCCATCTCTTGAAAGTGATCTCTCAGAGTGGAATGGGCGACGCAAAAAAAACCATCAAAGAAGACACGGTTTCTCCATGTCGCTATGTCTGCTCGTAAGCTAAAACTAGCTTGTGTGCGCCTGATAGCAGTGCATGGGGGGCCCATAGAAATGATGAATGATCCGCTTTCAAGACATCGTACGTCCCATGATAGACGCCATGCCTGCAAGGGAAAGGTAAGAGAGTTATAAAAACACTTTTTATAAAATATCGAAAATATTCAAATTTGTTCTAACATTTTTTTTTTCTTTGCAGGTTTGCTATCAAAGACTATTCAGTACGCAACATGATTAAAAATTCTGCAAGGAGCTAAGAAACTTCATTAAGAAGAAATCAAGGGAAAGGTAGTTTCTCTGAAGGTGGACTCTACTACCAAGAATGGTGAACCCCCACTTTGGAGTCAACATCCAATTTTCCCAAAGATGGAACAACACAGCTAAGGACCCTCGCAGTCAAGCGTCTCTTTTTGTCACAAACAGCAGAGAATTTAAAGAATGAAATAATGACGATCCTGCGGGAGTATGACATAGAAGTGTCTAGCCTGGTGTCGTTTACCTGTGACAATGGGCAAACATGCTTCGTGCTGCAGATCTTTTAAAAGAAGAACAAGTTGAAGCTCAAGACCTCTGTGATGAAATTCAGATGGATTTGGACTTGGAACTAAGGGACGATGAAGATGACTCTCTGAAGCTTTCAAGTGTTAAGTGGGGCTGCCCACACGCTTCAGCTTGCGGTGATGGACGACAGCCTAAAAAAATCACCATTTTGAAGTGGAACTACTGAAGAAAGCTCGAGATGCGGTTAAGTTATTGAGAACAGAAACTTACCGGAAAAGATTGAAGAGAGAGTTCCTGGCAGTTCCTGTTCTTGACAATGCCACGAGATGGAACACTTCATATGCCATGCTAGCTTCTTTGCAGCGGATAGAAAATTTCCTGGAAACAGAAGAAATTATTTCTAAGGAAGATTGGTCTAACATGCAGCATCTAATGAAGTCACTTGAACCTGCCATGATTGCAACAAAAGCTCTTCAATCAGAACAGCTTACTCTGGGAGACATGTTTGGTATTTGGCTTGAATGCAAGGCTAAACTCAAGAAAGTCAACTCACCCTTGTCATTGAAAATTGTAGAAAACATGGAGCTTAGGGAGAGGCGTCAAGTGTACGCCCCAAGAAGCGCACTTGCTGGCCAAGAGAAGGTACCAGCCCTGTTTGAATATCCAGGGTTTGAGGCCGCCATCTTACTTGACCCAAGATATTTTTCCTGCCTTGATGATAGTGAGGTGGTATCTGCCAAGGCCTTCATACGGAAACTCTGGAAGACAGTAGAGAAGAAACGAAATCCACAGTTAGAAATTGAAGAAGAGGCGGAACCTCATGAAGAGAATAACGACAGCGATGATAAAATTGAAGCTATGTTGAGAGCTAAAGACTTGGAAAGGAGCGCAACAGCTTCTGTGAGTAGAGTTAACATATCAACTCAGCTAGAAGTGTATTACAGGGAAACAGCCCGTGTCAAGGACAAAAAAACCTCCATCTTGAATTGGTGGGAGAAGCACAGACTGGCATACCCAGAATTGTATCTTATTGCCTGTGTTCTGCATGCCTTTCCCGCCACTCAAGTTAGTGTTGAAAGACTTTTTTCCGCTTTGAGATTCATCATGCTTTACTTACGCTCAGGGCTGTCTTCAGACATGATTGAAGATCTAGTTTTGATCCATAGAAATTCCAACCTCATGAAGGAGGATGTACTTTCTCTGATTGAAGTGTCGCTTCAGGACATGATAAAATTTGAAGAAATGGACATGTCCACTTCCACCTCCAACTCAGGATCTGCTTAGTCACTGAACCAAAAGTGATGTGTGATTTTCTCAATGTTGTAGCTGCAAGAGAAAAATTTTGACATTTTTAGATTTTTTTTAAGTTTAGGCACCGTTGATTGTTTGAGACAAGTATTGTTGTGATTTGGTTAAAAAGTTCCTTTAATTTAAAACAAAGAATATTATTGACATTTATTTAAGGTATTGATTGTTAACCGGTGACTTATTCGTAACTGAATGGTAAATTTACTCTGAGTCACAACACAATGTTGTTGAATGTGATATTTACTTAGACCTAGATATTAATATTAAATATTAATATAAATAAAAAAACGATTCATACCTCAAAATGTGAAAAGCGATAATTTGCTGTTCCTCGACTCCCCTCGCAGCCCCGAGATGCATCTCATTGACTAGTAAAACTAGAAAGACTCAAAAGCAGCCTACGGTTGTAACATAACCTCTTCGCATTTCTCTGAACATTTTTTGCTTTCTGACTCTAATGCGAATTTCTAACACAAACTTCTTGATTCTTAGAATTTAAAAAGAAAGCTTTTAAAGAAATTACTGGGCTGTCAAAATTCACATCCATTTCATTCGTACCAAAAAAATCAGCAATCCCACAATACATAAGCGTCATGGAAACGTGCCGCGGCCCGCGCCCATATGAAAAGAAAGGCTCCCAAAAAAACCGAGCGGGGGCTATGTCCGAAAACGGTTCCACCGGCTGGCCGGCTGACATCCAGAATGTTAGAAATCCGGGAAGGTTTCGGGTGTTGTCCGACGACTAGATTCGGACTCTTTTCGGACTAACCCGAAGCAAGGCCGGCGAGCAGGGCGGGCTGCTCCCCGCCGCCCCCCACCCTTTCCTCCCTCCCGAAACCTCTCCTCCCTTCGGAATCCCCTCCCCTCCCTCTGCAAGTGCAGTGCAGGCAACACGCAAAGCCGGTGCACTTGCAAGCCGTTTTTTAATGTTGAAAATTGGCAACCTGGACCAAATACTTCCCAGTTCGCTAAATTTTGGGGATTGCTGGCGGCCGAAGCGCTAAGTTTGGGGAAACTGGAAGATTTCAGGTCAGGGCTTGCAAGTTTAGCATTCAAAACGGCGTGCCCCTTTTTTGGCAGGCAACTTGGCACCGGGTTTGAACTTACGATAGTAATCAAGTAGTTGATATGTAAGATAAAATAATTTCCGATGGAAAGCACTTTTGGGGGCGAGAGTGCACGGGGAAAGGCGAATTAAATGATACACCTCTCGCCCTCGCACCGCCCGTCCTTTGTGTTGGGAGATGCACACAGAACAGCAAACGTAGAGTCACTAGCGTCCTAAACGGTCATCAGCCAAAAAAAAATTTAAACTAAAACACACTTCTTTCCGTCCAACTGCTCTTCCCGCCAAGTGCGCAAGGCTGCAGCGCGC
>NW_023144630.1:9732411-9762826 GCF_012932325.1 Thrips palmi | reverse complement strand
AGCCTTATCCTTCGGAAAACTCGGAATTTTTGGCCGCCTCGGCACGCAAAACGTCAGTCTCTAGCTGCCCTCCAAGGGCACGCATCGCGTTTGCCTTGCGTCAAGTCCACTCGCTCGGCGCGCTGAAGCCATGTCCCCTCCTCGCGCTGCAGCCTTGCGCACCCTTTGTGCTGGAACGAGCCAGTTGGAGGGAAAGAAGTGTGTTTTAGTTTGAAAATTTTTTTGGCTGATGACCGTTTAGGACGCTAGTGACTCTACGCTTGCTGTTCTGTGTGCATCCCCCAACACAAAAGGGGCGGGCGGTGCGAGGGCGAGAGGTTTTCATAATTCGCCTTTCCCCGTGCACTCTCGTCCCAAAAGTGCTTCCATGGGAAAATTATTTTTATCCTACATATCAACTATTTGATTACTAGTAAGTCAAATCCGGTGCCAAGTTTGCTGCCAAAAAAGTGGCACGCCGTTTTGAATGCTAAACATTGGCAAGCCCTGACCTGAAATCTTCCAGTTTGCCCAAACGCGCTTCGGCCGCCAGCAATCCCCAAATTTTAGCGAACTCGGAAGTATTTCGGGTCCAGGCTTGCCAATTTTCAACATTCAAAACGGCTTGTCAAGTGCACCGGCTTTGCAGTGTTGCCTGCACTGCACTTGCAGAGGGAGGGGAGGGGATTCCGAAGGAGGAGAGGGGTTTCGGGAGGGAGGGGAAGGGTGGGGGGCGGGGGGGAGCAGCCCGCCCTGCTCGCCCGCCTTGCTTCGGGTTAGTCCAAAAAGAGTCCAAATCTAGTCGTCGGAAAACACCCGAAACTTTGCCGGATTTCTAACATTCTGGATGTCAGCCGGACCAGTCCGGTGGAACCGTTTTCGGACATAGCCCCCGCTCGGGCTTTTTTTGGAGCCTTTCTTTTTCATATGGGACAGTAAATTTTTCTGCTTGATCATAACTGTAGTTGCAGAAAATATTATCAACAGACCACTTTTCTGTAAGGTTGCTGATTATTTTTTCTGTACTTACAATCAAAAGGACTACAATTGCAGAAAAATAATTAAACTGTAGGTTTACTGAAAAAATGTCCGGGAGTGTCGGAGAGTGACCTTTTTTGTCTTGCCCCCAAATTTGGGGGCCAAAAAAATTCCCCGACCCCCCGGGAAAAATTTTTGCGACCCCCGCGACCCCAACCCCCAAAAATCCCCCCCCCCCCCAAAAAAAAAAAAAATATAAATAACAAGCCATTTTTGAAAAAAAATTATATAAACTTCTGAAAAAGAAAAATAGACATTTCTATATCAGGTTTATTGGGATCACAGTTACGATCAGTGGCTGCCTTGGGCCTGCACTTTGGAGACTATCTTGGAGAAGCGCGGTTCGGAATTCCTCGCCACCCGTAGGTCACTCTCCACCTCAAGGCGGTTCCTATGTTTGTCCTTAATGCAGATCATATCTGAAAATGTCGACTCTGCTAAGTAGGTGGTTGCAAATGGCAGCAGAACCCGGATGGCTGCGGCAGAGACCCTTCCGAGAAGGATTTTCCCGCTTGCTCGCTCACGGTGCTTGCAGACCGCCAAACGTCCGTGCAGCGACAAACAAGCAGTGGGTTTTCCAGTTTCCGCGAATTTAAGTTCTCGGCAGTGCTTGGCCTGGCGGCCAGCCGGGAACTCCCCGCGACCCCAGGCGACCCCGGCCACCTCGCCGCGACCCCACAAAAATTTTTCGCGACCCCAAGGTTGAGAACCGCTGCCCTATGCTAATGCATGGGAATGGGGAGGCTTTGCACTTCATGTGCAGTGCTTTTGCATTGCACCAATTGACGGTATACTCATAGCGTTTGGATTCTCAGTACAGTCTCAAAGTCTTCTTTTGAAGATTCCCTACTACACAAGGTAGGTTTACGCCAGACCGCGTCTTGTCGTAACAGGCTTCGCGATGTCTCGCTGCCTGTTCCTCCAATCCGCGCCTGGCGTACCTACCTTGGCCTGCGGCGCTAGCCTGCCTTCGGCAGGCAATGGCTTGTCCGTCGTCGGTTACTTCTAACTGGTTTCTTTCTGGGGGGCTCCGCCCCTTAGACTAGACACCCCTTCATTCTAGGTAGAGATGCTTCAGATAACACGATCTTGACCCTTGGAACTTTTTAACTTGTTGAGGCTGGGGGGCTCGGCCCCCCAGACCCCCTTTCTTCAAGACAGAAGTAATGTGCCTGCGGAAAACTCGATTTTTCGCCGTTTTTATGTGTTTTTCGGCTATAAAAACTGAACCAGTTGAGCTAGGATGGTCAAATTTCGCGTGTGCTGAGCCAAGGACATACCCAAAAAGTGTGCAAAATCTCACCGAGATCGGCCGAGCCGTTCAGGAGGAGTAGTGCGGACACACACGCATACACGCACGCAGACAGGAAAAACTTTTCAACCCCACCTGAGTAACGGGCTTCGCTATCGCTCAGCCAATGAGGGTGATGCAGCTAAATTTGTAACTTACCTTTGCCAATTCATTGTTCCTTATAGATATTTGGAGTGCAATAGCTACAATCGGACTCACTTCACCTCTCCAACTTCAACGGGTTAGATGCCGTGAGCGAAGATCCGCTCCACCGATCAGTTTCAAAATTCCGGACTTAAGGAAAACGCGTTTCTATCACTCTATCTATCTAGGACTCTAGGCAACGACGAAGGCAGCGTCTTCTGCGGCGGTGCGCCCAAGGTGGGCCGGTGAAGCCCGTTCCTGTTGCATGTGGTACTGTCATTCAAATCGGAAGCCATCCACTTGACGCAGCCTATTGTTGACATTGGTTAACAATCTTTTTGCGACCTCATTTCATGAATGAAATTTGACTATGTTATGCCGTAGGTTTCAACTGAACGCTTTTTTATGTAACCAAAGCTTGAATAAAAGTAATTTGAAAAATCATCTCTTGTGCCTCGCAGACAAAGTATACCCGTGGTCAGCTTTGGTGAACAGTTCATGTTGTAGAGGCGGAAGAAAGGGGGGACAGTTAAATTAGAGAACGGTAAATACCCATTATTTACTCAATTTTAATTTTGTACGCAAATGAAAAAAAAAACCCCTTTTTTCAATTTTTTAGAGTTCCCCCCCTTTTTCCCCCTTTTCTTCTGTCTACAACATGAGTTGTTCAAAATTTTTAACAGAAGAAACATAGACTTGTACACACGATTGATTTGGTCTAGCCTTTCAAGTGAAGTTCATTAACTCATGTGTGGTCTAGCCCTTAGTTTTAAATAGTATAGAGGGTAGGCAACCCAAGCACGCACATGCGCACTCTGGCCTGCGGTTCACTGAGAATCCAAACGCTATGAGTCAATGGGTGCAATGCAAAAGCATTGCACATGAAGTGCAATGCCTCCCCATCGCCATCCATTAGCATACGGCATTTTCGGGATGCATTGCACGTGAGGTGCAATATGGCTATCGCATTGCACGTGTGGTGCGATATGTCAGCTGCATTGCACCATACGTGCTATACTCATAGCGTTTGGGAAACGCAGTGTTGCCTATCCGAGCTTCACATGCGCTCCTGGCGGGTGGTTTTCCTTCGCACGCCGAGCGGGGAAGTCGATGTTGACCAGAACAGACGGCTGCGCAGCGCAGGCAAAAACCCCCACCACCACCCCCACCTTTAAAAACGCGATTTGGTGATTTTTCAAAAATTTTTTTTCGCGATTTTTCAGATCCTATGGGCGGGCCCACCAACCCTTTAAGGGTTTTGTTCCACTATGTTAGGAGATCATTTGGTAAAAGTTAGGTCGAAATCAAAGATGAGCTTTTTTTGGGAATGTAATTTTTCGAAAAAATATGACGAAAAATAAAAATTTTGGCATCAAAACTTCACCCAATCGTCTCGAAACCGTTTTCATCGTGTTCCCCAGCTCTTTTTACGTAAAAAACACTGTGGAAAAAAATCCAAAAAAATCTGCCAGAACAGAGGAAATTTAAAAAAAAATCATGTTTTTTGACTAAAGTTTAAACTTTGATATCCGCCCCCCAAAGGGGGTGAGATATCGCAAAACCCTTTGGCGGGGGGTCTTTTTAGGGATAAAACCCCCCCCCAAAAAAAAGGTTTTTCATCAAAATCGGAGAAAATAAATTCCCAAACGTTCTTTGGGTTTTGGCATGGAATCGCCCCGTTAATTTATTACCAGTTTTCACTGTAGGTCAACTCACAGCGTTTACTGTGATCTGCTCACGCGATTCACTGTGATTTTTGTTCACGGTGTTCACTGTGATCTGGTCTACAGTAATCACTGTGATTTGAGGGCCGCTGAGCATCAAAGTACTGCAAATCAGGCCCCAATTCACGGCGTTTACTGTGGCCAGATCACAGTGATCACGGTAACCGAGATCACAATGAACCCCCGTAAACTAGTTCACAGCAAACGCCGTGAATTGCATAACAGCAAACATTGGTAAAAAATTAAGGCTTTTGACAGGACAAATTTTGTGGAGTGCACCGAAACCGGGGGTTTTTGGTTAAAGGATTTTTCCCACGCTCGCCGTAAAGCGGGTTTATTTAGAACTGTTTGACCAAAACTATACCCAATCGCAAAACAGATGTTGGCTCTGTACGCCATACCCATTGACTTTGCTCGAAAAACATTTGACCCCGGGAAAGCGGAAGAAGAAAAAAACCGACTTGTCTCCAAATTGACTTTTTACCCGGGTGGAAGGATCTGTAGTTTGCACTATAACAATATTCTACTGTTTTTTTGTGTTACTGACTCTAGTTAAAACTAACATATTAATTCAGTTAAAATAATGTTTAACTATTGCTGGAGTGCAAAAGAGTGAAGCCCAAAGTACAGTTAAACTGTAGAAAAAGTACCAGTTATTTCGGACAACTATAGTTTTTGGCTACTATAGTTTTGGACAACTGCATTTTACGGCAGTTCCCTTCTCAGTTCTCCCCTTGTTCTCACTGCAGTTCTAGTACATTTTTAAGTTGACTTTTAAGAATAATATCACTGTTTCAAAACTACTTTTCCAACAAAATTTAAAATTTTCTAAATCCACCTGCATACTGCGCAACAGTAAATTTTGCAAAACTTCCAAGTTCTGCAAAATATACTGCTGCGCAGCCTGCAAGTGGATTTAGCAATTTAAATTAGTCAAAAAAGTTTTTTTGAACACTGTGATAAATGACAAAAAATGTTGAAGCAAAGGTTTTCTTGAACAAACACTCTGGTGAATAACATACAATTTTTAATGAACAACAGAGCGGGCCATACAAAACATTCGAAACACAATTTTCTTCATAAATTCCCCTTTTTCAATTATGTAGTTGGTTATCTGCAATGAAACAAAAGCAAGGCATGGATAAGTTAATGCAAGTCTGGCAAACTGATTGGGAATTTGACACGGATTAATTATTTCCCCAAAAGTCAAGTCCAGTTTCATGGTGAAGAATGCCATTCTCAAGTCTCCAGCCAAGCAACATGCAATCTTATATTTGTCAGTGAGTGTGTTACAGCATCTGTTTGATAGGGAAAAAAAGAAACAAATAAATAACTGGCAAAGAAAGGGAGAAGAAGTTCTGTATAACAAATATTTAGTCTTACAAATAAATTCATTCCACAGTTAACTACGTTTTCAAAATGAGGCTGTTGCCACTTGCCAAATCCAGTCGAATAGGCTGCAGATGTGCTAGTACTTGTCGTTTACTTAAAAAAATAGATTTCGCTTAGAAAAAGAAGGGAAAAGGTTTATCTCTCCTTTGCTGTCTTTCACAACCCAGAATCTACAGACTAAGGCATTTTCACAGCACTGCAGTCATTACAAAATCATGAGCACATCTACCAATTATTTTAAAAAATAGCTATGTAAAACTTCTTGTTGTTGGTAATATATTTTCATTAGAAAATTTACCAGAGAAGTATTTTAATGATTGTGTAATTTCATAACTTCTACATCTGTCAACCAGAAGCGGAGAAAGAAAGTAAAGTCTAGTTTAACCAATTCCGTTCAAATAGTAAGCGCAAGATGTTTAATTTTATAAACGACAAATATTGGCACAATACAGTATCTTCGACTAAGTTTAAAGATAGCAGGTCTCTAAATTTTCAAATTGTAATCATTACTCTGGTCAACATTAAACAAACGTGCACAGAGGGGCCTCTCATAATGAAAACAATTCTCTTCACTAGGCCAGACCAGAAATAAAACTCCTGACACAGTTGAAGTTAAAAATTAAATGGAGATTCAAAAACACTCACCAAGCATCGGAAACGTTCAGCAGCCAACTCATGGTTACTCCAGGACAGATGTTAGAACACCAGTAGACAGATGTGAATGTGAAGCCACCCCCGGGCTGCTAAGTTGAAACCCGTAAATTGAACTTGAACGCCCAACATCCTACAAATTACAGAGAAAACTCAGATTACACAGAACCAAAGTTAAATTTTCAAAAAACAGATCTTAATAAAAATTTGATTTGCATACTTATTGGTCCATAGGAATCCGTAAACAGTTCGTAGCATCATTGCAGTTGCTTGGAGTTCTGGGACAGTTGTGTACAGAGCAGGAGGTTAAGTCAGACCAGACCTGTCGCGTCGCTGCCGCCCGTCGCCGTCACGGTGAGCACGACTGCTGAAATAATGAACATTTGCGTCACTAAGAGAGTTTTTCTCTGTAAAACTAACAACGCACTCGCACTAATAATAAGAAGTATTGAGCTACAGAGAATGTGCTGAGAATACACACAGAACACTGGACGACTTTGCACTGGAACCACAACTGAAACTGATACAATTTCAAACCAAAAACCTACCTCCTCTGTGATAATAGCACTTCCAAACTGACATGGTAACCACCGTGATGTTTGCGGCCCAGACTTTTTCAGTAAACACTAAAACGTTTGGCTGACGACACGAACATGAAAGCTGAAGACGCCATCTTGGAGCGACTGCCGCTCGCTCGTCTCGGCCGGCGGCGCCAGTGTCGCCGGGTGCTCCGAATCGCCGAGAGGGGCGCTGCAATCGCCAAAACGCGCCACGGGCTCCCCCAATCGCCAAAAATCGACGCAAAAATCGCCAATCTTATGGGCATTAACACTCGAATGTTTACAAGCCACAGCCAGAATCCCACCACTCTAAGCTCACTTCGACAAATATCGCCACAAAAATCAGCGAGTCGACACCGTCATTTGTTTCGGAACCGTGAAGTCCGACTCGTTCGGCTCCCGAGCGCGCCAATGTTCGGTTCGGTGTTCCCGAAGGTCCGTCGGAAACTGGAGAGACATGTGGATATGAGTTTAGCCACACAAAGGAACTCTTACCCATAAATTAAGATACAAGTATTAAAAAAAAAATTTTTTTTTTATTTTAAATTTTCAATGACCTTACTTTTTTTTCATACTTAGCTCAAATTTTTTAGAAATTTAGATATTTGGACCCTTTTGTTGTCATACAGAACTGAAGATGAACTTCAGTGCAAGGTGTTCTTTAAGAATGTATCCCCGCATTGCTCTTATTTACACTTTTTACTGAGTCTTCACTACTTTCAGAAATACTTTCGAATCTGAACACATCAAATCAAAAGGGACTGCAGTAAAAATGTAGATTATTTTACAATTACGGAGTGCAGATCTTACTGTGATGACGCAAAAAAGTTAAATCTGTAGTTCTTAGTCACTTTTGGCTGCAGTTTCCCGGGCTACAGTTTTGTCTACAGTTCAAAAAAAAAGTCCCAAATACAGGTTACCTTATTATTTGCCTCTGGATGGTTTTTCATCATTAGACCAAATTGTTTGACCCAATTCCTAAAAGTTTAGGAGAAAATCCACATGAAAAATGGATATAAATCAACTTGGCCCCTTTTATGGTCTAAATTTTTTCGGAAAATGGAGGTAACTCAACCGAAGTCCACATAACTCCTTTGCACAAAATGGCGAAAGGAGATAACTCAACTTGTGTCTTTATGAATCTTACTCGCGACGCTCGGGGGGCTCCGCCCCCAGACCCCCGCACAAGTGGGGGGCATACCGAAGTATTTTTGTAAGTCCCTGGTGACCAGAGACAAATTTTTTAAGTAAATGTACTGCTTCTTTTGGGGGGTCTATTTAACTGCTTTAGACCATATATATATTTAAGCTACTATTACTGCCCAAGGAGATAGGTTCTTGATTGATATATAGGTTCTTGACTCGCGCTGCTCGCTGGGGGCTCCGCCCCCAGACCCCCGCATGTGTGGAGCGCGTGCCGAAGTATTTTCAGTAAGCCCGTGGTGACCAAAGGCAAATTTTTTAAGGAAGTAAATGTCCTGCTTCTTTGAAAGCTCTATTTAACCGCTTTTGACCATATAATAAGGCTACTTTTACTGCCCAAACAGATAGCTTGTATTGCATTGGCTACTGTGGCAGTCATTGGGTGCATACAAGGTCCGGAAAATATCGAAGACTGCTTTGACAAGGATAGAGGTGAAAGGAAAAAACCTTTGGTCTCTACGACCACTCCTTGACCGCAAACATTTCTTTGCGTGAGGAACTGAGTGAGTGAGTCAGTCAGTCAGTCGGATTGGGGCTATATAGATTCTTGATGATGATTGCCCAATTGCCGGTGGCGGGGTCCCGATTTCGGCACAGTTTCGGAAATTCTCGACCAGACCTACCGATGGGGCGATTAAAAATTTTAAGTCATTCGGTCCCCTTTTAGAAGATTAAGTAGGTTTGCTCAAAAACAGTGAAAAATTTTCAACTTTTGAGATTTTTCTCAATTTTCCCATTAAATTAGGAATCGAATGGAAAAACCCGCAGGTCTCTACGACCACTCCTACCCCAAACATTATTATGAGTGAGTGAGTCAGTCAGTCGGATTGGGGCTATATAGGTTCTTGATTGATGAGTGAGGGAGTCAGTCAGTCGGATTTTGGGGCTTTATAGGTTCTTGATGACAATTGATGATTGATTTTGAGTATGTTGCCGGTGACGGGGACCCGATTGCGGCCCAGTTTCGGAAATGTCTCGACCAGACCTACCGATGGGGCGAATAAAAATTTTTAGTCGGTCGGTCCCCTTTTTTGAAGATTGAGTGGATTTTGTAGAATTTAGGCCTATTTAATCGTTTTTGAGGATGTTGCCGGTGACGGGGACCCGATTGCGGCCCAGTTTCGGAAATGTCTCGACCAGACCTACCGATGGGGCGAATAAAATTTTTTAGTCGGTCGGTCCCCTTTTTTGAAGATTGAGTGGATTTTGTTGAATTTAGGCCTATTTAGTCGTTTTTGAGGATGTTGCCGGTGACGGGGACCCGATTGCGGCACAGTTTCGGAAATGTCTCGACCAGACCTACCGATGGGGCGAATAAAAATTTTTAGTCGGTCGGTCCCGTTTTTTGAAGATTGAGTGGATTTTGTTGAATTTAGGCCTATTTAATCGTTTTTTGAGGATGTTGCCAGTGACGGAGACCCGATTGCGGCCCAGTTTCGGAAATGTCTCGACCAGACCTACCGATGAGGCGAATAAAAATTTTTAGTCGGTCGGTCCCCTTTTTTGAAGATTGAGTAGGTTTGCTCGGAAACGGTGAGAAATTTGTTCCCCTTTTCTGAAGATAAAGTAGGTTTTCTCGGAAACGGTGAGGAATTTTCAACTTTTGGGATTTTTCCCAATTTTCCCATAAAATTTGGAATTGAATGGAAAAAACCGCAAGTCTCTACGACCACTCCTTCACCCCAAACATTTCTATGAGTGAGTCAGTCAGTCGGATTGGGGCTTTATAGGTTCTTGATGATATAGGTTCTTCATTGATGATTTTGAGGATGTTGCCGGTGACGGGGACCCGATTACGGCACAGTTTCGGAAATGTCTCGACTAGACCTATCGATAGGGCGAATAAAAATTTTCAGTCGGTCGGTCCCCTTTTTTAAGATTGAGTGGGTTTGCTCGAAAACTGTGAGGAATTTTCAACTTTTGGGATGTTTTTCCATTTTTCCACAAAATTTGGAATCGAATGGAAAAAAACACATCACATCGAAACTTATCCTTTGCGGGCCAAAAATGAATGGAACCAATTTTACTCTGCATAACATCAATTAATTGCATCACGTCACAGATAAGAGAAACCCTTTGGAAATCACAGGGGCTGTGCAAGGGACGCGGCGATGCACGTCTGGGCCTGGGCCACGACCGCGGCGGAGATCTTCTTGCCCTCGAGGCAGGGCACGATGAAGTCGACGAGGGTCTCCTTGGGGTAGCCCTCGTCCGCATGGCCCAGGGCGTGGTTGCGGCAGTCCGAGGCGGGATCCGCGTACGGGGTCTCGGGGATGGAGGACAGGCACACCTCGATGCGGCTGCTGATCTCGTCGCGCTGCTCGGCGGAGTAGTCGGCCTGCAAATGCCGTTCAAATCAACTCACAGTGGTCTCGTCCGACAAATAGTCAATATTTTAAAAATTCACTCAGATTCCAAACGCTATGAATGTAGCACGTATGGTGCAATGCGCTGAGATATCGCACTACACGTGCAATGCCACAGCCATATTGCACCTTAGGTGCAATGCTTACCAAAACTGCCCTATGCCAATGCATAGGAAAGTGGGGCATTGCACCAATTGACGCTATACTCATAGCGTTTGGATTCTCAGTGTTCTGACTGAATAACCGTTCGGCGTGACACTGAAACCCTGACGTCACCACTGGAGAGCTGTTGCAACGAACGCACCTCTTCGAGTGCGGGCTTGAGAGGCACGGCCATGGAGTCCACGAGGCACTCCTCCACGGTGGCCACAGTGTCGTTGGGAACATTCCTCTCCTTCAGGCACGAAGCAACGTCAGCGGGCACCATGTCCTGGGCGAGGCCGCCCACCAGGCTCCAGCGGGTCTCCATCAGGCACATGCCGGCGGGGAGTTCGAAGCTGCTCTGGTCCTTGACGGGCTTGAGGCACACCTCGATGCGCTCGGCCATCTCGTATATCTGGTTGAAGGCGTAGTCGTCCTGCTCAAAATGGAGGGACACCAGTCCAATAAACGGTACAACGGAATTATATCTTAACAAATAGAGACAAAAAAGGAGTAAAAATGTTACTAAAGAAAAATCTTTCAAGAGTGTTTTGGCGCTCAAAATAATGAACATTTTGCAGTGACTTGCTGTTGCGTGAGCTGCATTGATGACCCACCGAAAGTCACCATGTGAGAACGTCACAAACATTTTCTCGCTCGAGACTGGTAAACATTCGTTTTGTAAGGCAGCTTTGTGAAGCTGCTAAACTAGACCAACTACATAAATCGACCGACAATCTCTGAGGGCTAGATTTTCACATGTTATCGTTAAGATTCTGAGGCAAGCATTCAGAACGTAGCTCAATCGTGATTTTGTGGCAACTGCAGCAAAGTACTCACTGCGAAGGCGGCCGCCACCAGGCCCACGACAAGGAGAAGGGAACGGATCATGTTGCTGCGGTGTCAAGTCGAAGCTGATTGAGTGGACGGCATTCATTTGTATTTAAAGGAAACGGGCGCGACGATTACGAATGGGATGTGTTACCAGTTGGCGTGGTTTCCATTTCAAGGAATCGTGCTTGTGGTGGCATTTGAACGCCCTGAGCACACATGGAGGCAAACAAAAGCGATGCCGCAGACCGCGGTAACTTGAGACACGGCATCAAAGTCGTTAGGCATCTCATGTTACGTCGGTTTGCGATGCGCGCGATGGTGCTAAACTGGCTCACTGCTCTTCTTGTTTTCTTTGTGGCAATAAAAGGGTTTTCTCGGTAATCGAGCCACTTGCGCCACGTGTTTTACCTCGTCACTGCACAGTAGGCCAGAAGACCAGCATACACTGTTAAAACAAGGTAGGTTTACGCCAGACCGCGTCTTGTCGTAACAGGCTTCGCGATGTGTCGCTGCCTGTTCCTCCAATCCGCGCCTGGCGTACCTACCTTGGCCTGCGGCGCTAGGCTGCCTTCGGCAGACAATGCTTGCCCACCATCAGTTACTTCTAACTGTTGCATGCTGGGGGGCTCCGCCCCCCAGACCCCCCTACATTCTAGGTAGAGGTGCTTCATCTACAAATTACACGATCTTGACCCTTGTAACTTTTCAACTTTTTGAGGCTGGGGGGCTCCGCCCCCCAGACCCCCCTTTCATCCAGACAGGAGAGGTCTACCGACAGAAAACTCGATTTTTCGCCGTTTTTAAGGTGTTTTTCGGCTATAAAAACTGAACCAGTTGAGCTAGGATGGTGAAATTTCGCGTGTGCCGAGCCAAGAACATACCTAATAACCCTGCGAAATCTCAGCCAGATCGGCCGAGCCGTTCAGGAGGAGTAGTGTACACACACACACACACAGACAGACACACAGACAGACAAAACTTTTCAACCGCACTGGAGTAACTGGCTTCGCTATCGCTCAGCCAATTAATCGTAAAGTTACGAAGAAATTGAAAACAATAGTTCCGTAAACTTACGACCCTAAGTCGTTCTAGGGAGAACGAATAAAGAACCGTTCACAAACAACAAATGTCATCTACTATCAATACGGATAAATCATCGTTCCAATAGGATCAGTTCGTAGAAATACAATGGAACCATATCAAAACGAACAAATCGTTAAGGGGGGCCCTGGTGAAAAAACGACCAAAATTGCCAAAAATAGTATTTTTAAAGTTCATAGATAAAAATGTGCATAGAAGGTTTCAGATTCAACAGGTTTAACACCTTTAAACTATGTGGGTAGTTCCTTCATCATTTGGAAAGAAATAACATTGAGATCAGTTGTCGTTGGCTTATACTCTTAACTTCACAGCTTTGCTCAGTCGACAAAAAATTTTGTCGTAGAAAGACTTCCTGCGTTCCTGGTTGACACCTATATGAGTCGTCTTGCGTGGACTCTATTCATTGATGACTTATCGACAAATTTTAGTGACGGAATCTTGATATCAGCCCTACTTTTTTCAACACACACCTAAAAGTTTCAAAAAAAGGCAAAAAATTCAATTTTTTTCAATGTTAAAATTTGAAAATTGATATCTCAGGACAGAAGATGAAATTGAAAATTCCGTCACTAAAATCTCTTCTTAACATCTTAAGGATAACCCAAAAAAATTTTCAAGACTTTCCGTTCTAATGAAAGACGCAGGAAGATTTTTCCCAACGCTCTAAAAAACACTAAAAAGCCACTTTTCTCAGAGACCGTTCAACATTTTGGATTGAATTTTGTTTTATGAACTCACCATAATGAACCTAATAATCAAGCAAAGTTTCAACTTTCTGGGATTATTTTAAAGCCTACTTGAAAGTTTCACCAGGGTCCCCCCTTAAGAAACGATATGCCTTTAAAAAACAAAATTAATGTCGTTCTTCAACGACATAATTTAACAAGAAGGAAAGACATCAAAGAATTGATATCACATGGGAGGGACTCGTTCTTTACAAAGCTAGATTGATGTGCCAGTCGCTGATCGTTACATGAATTGTCCTCTGACGATTTGTAATTTTGCATTTCAACGAACGCTTCCGGTTGGTTCTCCTCTCAGGCAGGGAACATCCATGCATCGCGATATTTCGAATTTACACTAGATTCCGTGAGTCCGTGCCAAAAACCTGCTTTTTCCATGACCAAAACCCTCAGAAGGACACATTTCTTAAAAAAATGAAACTTATTATTTCGTCTCTCATCTCCAACATAACCCATGCAACACCTGCCAAGAAATTTTCATTAGGAAGAAACCGCTAGCAGTTCTGAGACTATATCACGATTAGCGTGAAACGATGTTTCTTTATGACCGAATTTCTCAAAATTATCCATTGTCACTTGGAAAATACCCTCCTAGTTTTTTGTTGGCCAAAGATCTCTGGTCGTTGTCGTTGTTGTTTGCGTTCCAGTGGCGTTCTATATCAAAAGATGCAAACACTTGAAAAGAGGTTAGTTTCACATAATGCACTAAAAACGTCTCTCTTTCATGCTCATTTTCTCAGTATTTCTCATTGCAAGCAAAAAAAAAGTTCATTTACGATCTAGCGACTGGCACTCCATCTTTCATTTGATACCACTCTCATTTTCCCACATGCTGTCAGATCTGAGATGAAAGATGTCCCCCCAAAACTCATTTTTGAACACAATACTCGTTCTCTTCACATAGAGTTTTGTATGTTAGTGAGTGGTGTGTAAAGAACGAGTAAAAAACTCGTCTCAGATATAATGTTCCTAAAACCGAGAATAATTATTGAAATTGAGGAGTCTTGATTGTAGGGACTGCTTTGATAGCAGACTGAAAGTCACTCTTTCAGTCAAGAAATCAGTCAACCATGCAGTTCATGAAGTCATGGAGAAGCCCTCACATGAAATCACTTACAGTTTGAAAGCCTCGAGGTGTGATGTGACGGGTGAATGCGGCTAGGGGGAAAAGATTCATCCAAATCCATTCTGATGTTGTGCTGCTTTTCGCCAGGGCGTTCATCTTGTAGTCAGGTAAAATCCTTGTTCACTGTTCACTTCACTGGAAGTTCTGCCACAGAACTTCCGTCCCCAAAATGTGTCATGGCATAATAAACAGCGGTGGGACATCACGTAAGTCACTTAAGTCCAAGTCCAAGTACACAACAACAGTCCTTTAGAACGCGAAGAGAAACGAAGGCCTATCTTCTGAAACTTGTGTGCCAAAACTTCAAAACCAACTACAAAGTTCGAAAACAAACAACAGTCGAAAGCCGAAAATCATCTGATTGAGTGTGAATAATGATTCGGTTCAGTAACCAATAGGAGCCGGGGGCGTGACGTCATCACCTTTCTGCTCGTCCTCCGCTCGCACTGGGGACTTTGTTTACATTTGCCGGGGTGAGTTTTGCCAGTTTCCTTCGCGATTCTGACAGTTTGCTTCCCTCTTCGCCTGCCAATGAGCTTTCTCAACCTCGTTTTTGCACGCCAAATCTAGATATCGCTCGTGTTGCGTTCGCTTTTTAATACCACTCAACATTGCGTTTTGCCATAACCTTCCTTTGTCGTTGAGCCTGTTGCGAGCCGATTCGATACTTTTTGCTTTTGCAAAACTGCAGGCTGTTTGTGACATTTTCTGCTTTGATCCGACAATGACGTGCTCTGTTTGTGTGTTCCAGGTCGCGAATCCTGTCGCTGTTGTAGCCAATGCTTAGCCAGGATGTTTGAGACTGTCCTTGGATGCAGAGCCTCAGGGAATCAGCTGCTATAGCATCAGTTTCCACTCGAGATAACCTGCTGTTTCCATCTAAAAGGTAAATGACCAGAAAAGGAATGTGGACAGCAACAACTACCTTATTTTCCAAATATCTTGTCATGTGAAACATGTTTACCCTCAACTCGATGCCTCAACTCTTTACACGAGATGGCTGGACTCTTTTGATCATCGTTGTTTTGCTAAGTCTTCAATAACAACCTGCCGTCATTCTTTAACTCTCTGATATCTCAGATCACCCACCCAACCCTTTGAACTCTCCTTCTGTTTCTGTCTAAAATGTATTAATTGTCATTTTTTTCATAATCATGTCCCTCTTGGTTTGCTTTCCTTCACTTTCTTTTGCTTTGCAGGGACGCCTTTCCTACCAGCCCTCCACTGCTTCACTGCCCATCTCTATCAATGGAAGTAATTTCTCAAGCCTTGCTCGCAGCCTCAGTCTTCAAGTGTTTGGTTAAGCATGAGACCTATCTTGATTAATGTCTTCTCAATTGTGATTTTCTGTGCTTCTAATATGTTGTGAATAAAATAGTGAAGCCTGTTGTTAACTGTTTTTTTTTCAGTAAGAGTAATCAATTTAGTTTTTGCATAAAATCATTCTTAAAAATTTGTGCAGCATATCAATACATTTGGAGCAAGAGAAAAATTTGAAAAGAAACGCTAGGTGGAGGTTACTCATGCTTAAGTAAAGCATTATTCTTAAAAAAAAAAAAAAATTGAGCAATCTTTCACAAGGTTTAGAGGCAGAGGAAAGAAATCAACCAAAAGTCAGAATTACTAGCATACCTTTAATGATCAGATAGCAGTAGTCCAAAGGACAGACTTACAGAACTTGAAAGATTAGATTAGCTGTCAGAGAAAAGAAAACATTTTAAGTCCAGATTTACTGGCCACAAATAAACAGGTACAATGTTTCATTTATAGTGGATGAAAGGACAAAATCTATAAACAGTCTCCTCTAATAAAATAAACAAAACAGAAACAAAGATAAATTGATTATGACAGCTGATGGAACTGGTTGCCCAGTTAAAAATAATGACAATCACACAAAAACAAAAGAGATAAATTCACTTAGAGAATCTATTAAGCTAACTCTCCACATCATCAATTTGTTTGTTGTTGTTCTTAAGGGGGGACCCTGGTGAAAAAATGACCAAAATTGCCAAAAATAGTATTTTTAAAGTTCATAGATAAAAATGTGCATAGAAGGTTTCAGATTCAACAGGTTGAACACCTTTAAACTATGTGGGTAGTTCCTTCATCATTTGGAAAGAAATAACGTTGAGATCAGTTGTCGTTGGCTTATACGCTCAACTTCACAGCTTTGCTCAGTCGACAAAAAATTTTGTCGTAGAAAGACTTCCTGCGTTCCTGGTTGACACCTACATGAGTCGTCTTGCATGGACTCTATTCATTGATGACTTATCGACAAATTTTAGTGACGGAATCTTGATATCAGCCCTACTTTTTTCAACACACACCTAAAAGTTTCAAAAAAAGGCAAAAAATTCAATTTTTTTCAATGTTAAAATTTGAAAATTGATATCTCAGGACAGAAGATGAAATTGAAAATTCCGTCACTAAAATCTCTTCTAAACATCTTAAGGATAACCCAAAAAAATTTTCAAGACTTTCCGTTCCAATGAAAGACGCAGGAAGATTTTTCCCAACGCTCTAAAAAACACTAAAAAGCCACTTTTCTCAGAGACCGTTCAACATTTTGGATTGAATTTTGTTTTATGAACTCACCATAATGAACCTAATAATCAAGCAAAGTTTCAACTTTCTGGGATTATTTTAAAGCCTACTTGAAAGTTTCACCAGGGTCCCCCCTTAACAAACCAATGCATGAGAAAAAAATTCTTGCCGTCATTAGGGCTTACCATGTGGAACAGGGCGTACTTTAGAAAGAAAATTCAAAAAGCATAAAAAATTAAATAAGTATAGGATACAAAGAAAGAGGATGGACACATTGTTTTAAAACCAAAATCTTCTTACAAAATCACTATTAACCTTACATCAAATGGTACTTTGCTGAGAAGCAGTGCCTTTGATAATTTCACTAGTGACACTAAAACATCAAGATTAGCAGTAAGAGAAAAGAAAACAACTTTAGTCCAGATTTACTGGCCTCCTATGTTTCATTTGTAGTAGATAAAAGGACAAAATCTATAAACAGTCTCCTCTATCAAAATATAAAACAAAACAGAAACAAAGATAAATTGATTATGACAGCTTATGAAAAGTTGCCTAGTTAAAAATAATGACAATAACAAAAACAAAAGAGATTAATAAACTTGGTCAATCTATACGCTAGTTCTCCACATCATCAATTTGTTGTTTGTACTCGACAAACTTGTTGTAGAGCTTGACAACTCGATCCTTGGCCAGCTTATCAGCTGCCGCACTCTTGCTTTTTCTGCCCTTTTGTGGTGCTATCTTGGCAATTATTCTGGAAGGAAAATTATTAACAATGAGCTCAGAGCTGCTGCACAGCAAATGGAGGTTGCAGAAAATAATTTTTATCAGTACCTTTGAGAAAAATTTAGAAGACCAGCCAACTCACTGGGGTATTCAATGTTCAGCACAAAGTATGCACTAAACAACATGGAAAAGGATTCAAGCAATGTTGCTTCTGTTGTAACTGGAGTTCCATCAATGCACAAGAAAAATTTCTTGCTGTCATAAAGGTTGGACCCTGTGGAGCATGAGCACACTTTAGAAAGGTGGGCAAAGGATCAATAAATGTTTTAGGTTGAAACAGATTTTTTTCTTACCTGCAGCAATAATCACTGGAGTGCTTGGGAGGTTGACAGATGTTCTTACTTCTTCAAATAATGTGGTACTCTGGAAAAGATATTTTAGAAAGTTACACAAAAGAAAAGTGTCTAGATACATTTGAACCTACCTCTACATATTTAATGAAAAAAGTAAAATCATCTTTAAGAGATTTGATCAACATGTGGAGAATAGTTGGAAGTTTAGCACTGGTGGCACCATTACGCTCAGCGCTCACCATATCCATTTTCAATTTGGCTAGCTCAGTGCCTTTGCCAGCTAGAAATTCTATCATTAATGTGCAGTCCTCCTGCACGAAGTCGAATACATTGCTTCTAAAATCAATGCCAGTTAGATTTATGAAGTGGTAATTCATACCACGGCAAGTGAAAAGGAAGGGCCAGTCCTTCTTCAAGTCTGAGATGGTCACTTTAGGGTCTTGCGGGTCATCCTCAGTTTGGTCTTCATTTTCCGTTCTTTTCCTCTTCTTACTCTTAGACGTCTTGGCTGCAACAGCCAATTCACCATTTATTTCCTTTCTTTGAAGGTAATAAGACTCATCCATGTGCTTCTTTATAAGTTTCCATTCCCACTCCTTTCGGGACAAAGAGTGGATCCCTTTCAGGACTTCTCGGCTATCTTCCTGAGAATCTTCACATGATCCCTCAGGAAGGGGGGGATTCCAATGCAAGCACCCATAAGCTTCCTTGACAGCAGGTGCCTCTTTTTCTTTGGGAGTAGGAGTGTCAGGCCTTTTATCGTTGTCAAATTTATCCCGAAACTGTTTGGCCAGGCTATTACTGCCATGACTACTAATTAAGACAGTATCTTGGAAAGATGAGGGATATGCCTGAACAAGTTTGAGAGCCACTGGATTAAACATGGTCCGATCCAGATTAGGGACAGTCTCCCTACAGTGGTCTACGATACGATCCACCATCTGTGCTCTTGCAGCTGCTGAAGGCCTTAACCCCCGATCAATAGCCCGCTTAACTGCAGAAGGCATGTAAGGAGAGTTTTTGTCAAACTCAGGCATTTTGTCTTGCGGCAATGTCAGGGCTAATGGAATCCTTCCCTGACGCCCAGGAGCTGATGGTAACTGCGAGGAGCCAGCACTGCTCGGTCCTATAAAATAAAATTTAAATACCTCCACATATTGAATAAAAATGAGTAATTGAGAAAAAACAGAAAACTGTGTTTACTCACTGGCATTAGAATTAGGTTGTGTCGCCAGAGGAGTTTTGGATGGCGCTGTGGAAGAATTTAGATAATATAAGTGAGAAGTTTAGGTACAATAACCAAACAAGTGAAGCGACGTATTTAAACTAACCTCTGTCTCCTGCCTGTTCCGGCACTTTTGAGGACCCTGTAAAATTAGTTTTTGGGTGTAAACAATCATTTGAACAGAAGTCAAACAGTTGGGAAGAGCAAACGGTGAGAAACAATGAACTTACCATAGCACTTCTGCCACTCCTCATGCAGGTCGCTGGCATCAATGAAATCGTTTAAATGGCCCTCCAGAACGGGAACTGTTATACGCCGAAGATCAATCTCTCTTTTGACGCCTTTACTTATAAGAAATTCAACGAGATCACGCACTTTATCTTCCGAAATGTGTGCCAAGATACTTTGGATGTTGAGTGTGAGGGTATCCCTCAGATCTTGGTTGCTTGACTCCATATTTCTGAAAATTTAAGCTCAACTTTACGACAGGACTTGATTTATGTACCAATCCAACTAATCCCTAATCAACTTACCACAAATTGGTCTGATTTTGACCGAATTTACGATGCAAAGGCACGACAAATCAATCTGAGAGCGCAAAGTCGTTGATGAATTTTGGCGGTTTGAGCTGCAGGTTGAAACGGTAACGCGTCGATGGCCCGCGCGCGCATGCGCACTCTCCGATGCACTGAAAAAAATTTTGTTGGCCAAACCAAAATTTTATGCCATTTCCAAATGTTAGAAAAATGGAAACCCAAACTAAAATTCTAGTAACAAAACCACACTCCCTATTAGCGTCCGTCTGGTAAAAATACCAAAATTTCTGGTTACCTCACAATCCGCCAGCCCCCTCGTTTGTAAAATAACTAAATTTTTTAGTTAAAAAAAGCCTAAAAAGAAGAAAAAGAAAAAAATGTGAAAATGAAGGTGATGTTAAAGTTCACGTGCGCATCACGCAACTTTGAATCGCGATCGCTTTTCGCCTCAGCGCTGCCCGGAGTCGAACTCCGAACCTTCTTCTACGAGCCAAGCTCGTTACCACTGCGCTATCACGCCACATGTAGGTCTACGGCTCCGTCACCTGAGGACTCTGTGCGTCGCCCGGGCCGCTCATCTCATGCTATGATCAAGGGGGATTTTCGGCTAAAAGCGGAACTTTGAAGGTTGCTGGGGACTGTGTGGAGCAGTACGTTAAAAAATTTATAAAATTTAACCTAAAACCGCTGACTTTTTCGTATACCTAGAACCGGGGAAGGGGTCATTTTGACCCCCTTTTTTCTGCCCGTTTTTTTTTACTTTGCTCATGTTAGGGGCCCTTAACGATGTAAATGATTATCTGAGATAAACAATGATTTTTTGAATTATATGGGGCCCTTTAAAAAGGGTCAAAGGTAGGCAACCCGCATGGCACGAAAAACCTGTTTTGCTCCTTTTCTACCATTTTTGGCCCGCCCCTTTTTTTTTTTTGTTAAAAAATGAGGGAGGGACGGAGTATGCTCCATGCTGTGCGTCCGTCCGTTCGTTCGTCCGTCTGGGGACTTCCCGGGGTCCGATCTTGACCAAATTGATAGCAGCCTATTGGGTGACCCTAAAGAACCGCCCGCTGGCAGTAAATCCGACCCGGGCCCCGGGGGGCGCTGCTGCGGTGCATCATGGTCTACCAGGTCGATGAGGATTTCGGCACGGATGCAGCTAGAAGAGCATGAAGGAAATTTTTTGGAATCGGGCGACGAGAAAAAAACCAAGGGTGCCATTTTTCAAGCGAATCGGAGGGGTTTGAACCCGGGTTCAAATCCTAGTGGGGTACATTTAGAACATTCTTTTTATTCTAGTTTTTGCATTGTTGTTGATGTGTATGAGGGTGCTGATCAAATTATGCTGATCTAATTTATGCTGATCTAAAAACATCTATTTTGACCCCAGACTCAGGTTCAAGTCCCGTCCAGATTAAAAATAGGCGAAATTAGCACATTCCTCAATGTACGGGACGGGCCAAAGTTCACTGAGAATGAATGGGTCACCACCATCACCCATTAAATGGGCGATGCAACTTCGTTGCCCAATTTTGGGTGACGAAAAATTCATCACCCAATTTTGGGGTAACAGGCGTTGTTTGGTCGCCCAAATTTGGGTAACGCCGTCGACGACGTCGTAAGGTCCCCGATGACGCCCTTTCCCGGGGCCACCACGATGACCGGAGGCCTAAACGCCACGTTGGGGCATCGTGGTGGCCCCGGAAGAGCGTCATCGGGGCCTCACGGCGTCGTCGACGGCGTTACCCAAATTTTGGGGGACGATTTTATGACTGCCCAAAATTTGGTCACCGCTGGCTCGTCACCCAAATTTGGGCGACGATGCGTGCGTTACCCAATAAAAGGGCGATGGTGGTGACACTTTCATTCTCAGTGTTGCCGATGTATATCGCAACTTTTCCTGTTATTCAGTGTGGGGACGTAGATTTTTTTACCAGATGATACCTTTTCCCCTTTAAAAGTATCTAAAACTATAAGACACATAAAGGTGTCACCGTGCTTTTACTGCTGAGTCCAGAAAACCCAAACGGTATCCTAACAATAATACAAAAATATTAGGGGGCTGCCGGGGGGGATCGTGAGTGTCGCATGGCAGGCAGTCTGCTCGAAACATCGACAATACCTCGCGGGTACCGCGAGCGGCACCGGCCAACAATCCCCTGTCCCGAGTACAGCGCGCACAGAAAAGCAACAGTGTCTCACGGGTCGGCCGGTGCAACCAGCTCGGCTCGCACCGACATTGGCCAGCTCGCTTAGGTCCATGTATATTATTGGGCTATCTATTTATTTCATACACAGTTTAAAAAAGCCCGAAATACTACCCCGAAGGAAAACCCAAAAGAGTATCATCTGCTTTCATTAACGTTCGTTGAATGAGATTTTTTTATTCTACAGATACCTTACGCGGAACACACATTCTTGCATACATTTTGGCGTTTGCTCGGCGGGTCGCCAATGCCGTTGGCCAAGTTAGGTCTCCCAGGGCAGTCCATAGCACTCCCAAAAGATTTACCACTAAAATTTACGCTTGTGACGCTTTTTTATTGCCAAAATTCGAACTTCCTGAGTGCAAAAAATACAGGGGGCAAAATGACCCCTGCCGCGGGTTTTAGGTATATTGTTGTCCTACGCCCACAAAAAAGGTCCGACAGCGCCGAAAATTTTACTCAAATGTTCTTTTCTGGTATTTATAAAAAATCAAAAAGCCCCAAAACCGAGAAGAAAAAAATAAGTCAAAAAATTTATGACGAAAATTAAAAAGGGGGCAAATTTACCCCCTCCGCGGTTCTTGTTAACTGGGTTTTAAGTGTGGGGACAATTACAATACAGTTTAGTAAAATCTACCAGATTTTTAACTAGATGGCTGGTAAAATTTTCCACACCCATACTGGTTGATGCAATAAAATCTAGTGAAAAAGACTAGAATTCTAGTCATATCAAATAAAGCTCGTTTAACTAGGATCAGTGTGGTAAATTTAACTACACTTTTTTTTCAGTGTGCTCAACTGTTTGACTACTTCTTCTTTTTCTTCTTTTAAGGAGTATTCCAAATTCTTAACGCGGACCCGTAAATTAAAAATTTTCAGACAGATTTTCAATGTGATTTGGGGGCTTTTGGTACGCCTAAGTTTTCCCCAAACATGAAATTTTCTGCTGCTGTCCCTCGTGGGAGTTAATTTGCATGTGATCTTATCTGAAATGTCGATTACCACAGGTAGGAGGTTAGGTCATCGCTACTGCAACTTGCTTCTGTGTTCAATATTTTAATTTTGACCTTATTTTTCAGATTTATTAAGACCCTAATGTGGTCTGAGTAATTTTGTGTTGCTGTCTCTCTTACTAGATAGTGCTTCATCTAGGTTAGTAATGTTGTTAAAATAATCACAAATTCAGTTTTCTCACTCTGCATCATAATAACATCATAACACAAGATTATTTTTTTATTTTACTTTTTCAGATTTTGAAATGGGTGTATCTGTGGAACAGTGGAGAGCCAGAATTGGCCGGTTCGCCGGGGCCAGGAATTTGACCCAGTCTTCAAATGTTAAAGGAACAAACGTCCTCTCAATTCTTCTGATGAGTTTATGCAGTGCTCGTCATTCTACTCATCATAGGTGGAGTCGAGTTGAATCCTGGACCCTTTCCTTGCAAGCTATGCTCTACAGTTCCAGAAACTATCGCCAGCAGCATACGTCATCAGCGGATTCATTCCCTCGGTAGAAATTTCAAATTCAACTGTCCAGTGGAGACCTGTTTGTTTGATACCACCTCGTATGGAAGCCTTAAGTTTCATGTGTCAGTGTTTCATCGTGAATTCGGACACCGGGATCCAGCCGCGACAAAAGTACTGGTATGCCCTTACTGTGAAGCTGAAAATTGTTACTCTACCACATCCATGTGGGAGCTTGTTCAACATTTGTGCAAACATTTGAATGAAAATGTTTGTGTTGGATGCCCTATAGCAGGTTGCCAATTTCCTAAGGTCTTCAAAGGCGCTTCTACATTCCGGGTCCATCTAAGTCAATACCACAAGAACTGGAAAGCAGAAGGTTGTCCAAAAGAACGCTTCAAAGCTTCTGTTGAAGGTAATGTTCAATATGCTGACAATGATGGTCAGTTTGCTGATGCTTATGAAGACAGTATGGAAGAGAACCTGCCTACTGATGAGCAGTTGCCTATCTTTGAGGAAAGCTTGAATTCTGATTTACTTAATGATGAACTGGTTTATGATACTATTGCAAAGTTTTACCTAAATCTCTATGCTGTGGATCTGCTTCCAGCTTCATTGATTCAAAGAATCTGTCACGACATTGCATTTTTGTCTGATGTTGTTCAGGGAAGACTAAACTTACTTTTAAATTCAGAGTTGGAGAAACTTGGTGTGGATGAAGACAAGAGAAGAAATATTTGTCACAACATGAAGCTAGCTGATCCAGTGTTTGCCACTCATCACAAGACAGCTCCTGGGCCATCTCTCACAAGTGACTTTTTACGGAAAAATTTTTTTCGTGTTAACTTTGGTTACCTACCTCCTACTGAAGTGAATCTCAACGAAGACGATATTACATCTGATGAGAAATACCAGTACATTTGCCCCCAAGTAACCCTTACAAAATTGTTGGAAGATCCATCAATTCAAAAGGAAATAGATGCTTCTTTTACTCGGCAACAAGATGATGATACAGTTATATCTGATTATACATCTGGAAGCCAGTTTTTGAGTGAAGACCATGCACCAAGAGAAATACACCTATTTGTTTATCAGGATGCAGTAAATGTTGTGATGAATGCATTGGGGTCTGCTAAGAACAAATTTAAATCACTCAACATGTACTTTACTCTTGGCAACTATAGACCTCACATCCGATCCAGAATTGATACAAAGTATGCATGCAATCTTAATGGTGAGGGAATCCATCTTCAAGAAAATTCAAGGAATTCAAGAAAAAACCAGGTGCTTTAAGAGGGCCATTGATCAATTCAAGAAGCTGGAGGCTGAAGGCATCTTGTACAAGGGCTGTGAAAAAATCAAAGTCTGTGTCCAGTACATGCTTGGAGACAATCTTGGCCAGCATATTATCGGAGGGTTTATTGAGTGTTTCTCAGGTTCATTCTTCTGTCGATATTGCCCAATTACAAAAGCTGTGTTTCGGGCAGACCCTACCCATGCTGAACCGAAAAGAAGCATTCAGGATTATGAGCGGTGTGTTCAGCAAGCAGAGATCACTGGTAAGCATTGTCAAGGCATAAAGGCAGATTCAGCATTCCATGGTCTTAAACACTTTCATGCTACCACTCACCTTGTTCCTTGTGTAGCTCATGACTTGTTTGAAGGTGTTGTATCTTGGGATCTGGCTGGAATAATATCACGCTTTGTCAAAAAGAAGAAGTATTTTTCCTACAAGCTTTTAAACCGCAGGATCAAAAAATTTCAATGTTTGAGTGGTGATTCTCCCAATAAGCCAGCCTGTGCACAGTGGGCAAAAACACCTAAAAAACCGGCAATAAGTCTTAATTTTCAAAATGGTTTCTGGGACCCCCCGATGGGCTTAAATTGTTCCTAACACTCCATTGTACTAGAATCAGGTCCACACTGAACCCTGACGTAGCCCATTTGGAACCCAGAGCGCGTCAAAATTACTTTTAAGAAAAAATTGAGCATTTTTTCCCTATTTTTATATTTTTAAAATCCTACGCCTCATAAAAACTCTGCGTGAATTACGTGGCAACCGGCAGTCAATTTCTCTCGTCTGACCCCTAAATAAAGAGAAGAAAACCTGTTTGGACGTCTGGACCGATCAGAAGATTTCCAAAACGGTTATGAAAGTTCATTTTTCGTAACAAAATTACTTAAATTAATAGTGTGTTTGAGTTTAGTAGCGTGCCCCGCTTCACCCGGTCTAAATTTTGTTTTAAATTCTTCCTGAGATGTTAATGAAAAGATCCGCGTAGAGATCAGCTGCGCATATTTGCGCAAACGGGAGAACGGGTCGAGAAAAGATTTTACATTGGCATTTGGAAGCCCTGCCAGGCGGGCTGACAAGGGTCAGGGGTACACTCAGATTCCAGACAAACTTTTTTTCGGAAGAGTAACATATAAGATTAAGAAAGCACCTCAATGTTGGTGCCAAGATATATATCTACACCCTTTCCCAATTTTTTAAAACCCAAAGAAGGGGTAAAATAAGCCTTTTTGCAGTGTACGGGGGTCATTTTCAGACATCAAATCGGAAAATTTGAAGTCGAGTTTTTTTTTATCATTTCCTTCAATGTTTGGTCCCCTTCTGACGAAAATGAGAGAAAGTTTTGGTCGGTTTCATATATTATCATAATTAGCTCATATTTGGTTCGACTGCCCAATTACGACCGAAAATCTGCTCGTTGCATGTTAAAACATGGGCCATTTCACCCCTTTTTTCGGTTTAAAAAAAATCAGGAGGCGTGTGGATATATATCTTGGCACCAACTTTGGGGTGCATTCTTAATCTTACGTCATTCTTACGAAAAAAAAAAAAGTTTGGCTGAAATCTGAGTGTACCACCTGAATATGTTCCGTTGTCAGAAGAATTGCCAGAAATCATTAATGACGAAACCTGACGAATCTGACGAAAGTGACATTGATGATAAGTAAGTTTCCCCCCTTTCCTCACACACTTAGTTACATTTGCAAAAAAAATATCCCTCAACATTTTTTTCAGCTTTTCTTGGACAATTTCAACCGGATAATTGGTCACGTCGTTCAAAGAAAATGTCTATGTTTAATAAATATCAATACATTGTATCAGTACATTTCATAGTTAGTGACGAATGCCCCTATTCACCCTCTGCCACAACCAGACCACGACAAAACATATACCACCTCAAAACAATAATAACTCAAGCCATCCCACCGAATTTGGACGGTATTGGACAACGCAATCGAGTACAAGGACTTATTGCCGGTTTTTGGGTGTTTTTGCCCACTGTGCTGTGTGCCTGATAGTGGAAAGAAGCTTGGGGGACACGCTGCCCAAAATTGGACTTTGCTTCGGCTTTTACCCTTTATCATAGGAGATAAAATCCAAGACCTTGAAGATCCAGGATGGCTTCTTTATTTGCAACTTAAAGAGCTCTGAGCAAAATCAACTAAGACGGACCACTTCTTCCGGTGACCCTCTCCGATTTGCCTGATTTTTTGTAGGCTTAATAACTCACTAAAGGAGAGTCTAAAGCCAAAATATTAGGTCCCGCGAAAATTTATTACCCGAGATATGGCCAACTTTTGTTTAACTTTTGGAGAAAAAACACGAATTTGGGTATTTTGGACTAATTTTACACTTTTCATAGTAGAGGGCTAAAATTTGGTCACTTTATGTAAAATTGGCCAAGGAACAAGAATATGACCTCAGATTTGACCTCCGACGAATACCTGAAGAGTAAACCCCCCAAAACATCCTAAAAACATATAAAAAAACAGTTTTTTCTTGGGGTTTCTGAGAAAAATATGTGGACAAAAATTTCTGATGATCTTATCTTGTAGAAAATGACGCGATGAATCGAATGAGACCACGCGCAGATTTTTATGCCAAACCGTTTAGGAGATATAGCGGTTCAAAGTATGAAAATTTTGCCATTTATTTTTTTAAAAAATGCAGGTTTGGAGCATAGTTTGACGTTTTTTGCCTCCTTGGTGCGTGTGGGTGTTCTTATCTTGTGGAAAAAGACGCGCTGAATCGAATGAAACCACGCACAGACCTGTATCTCAAACCGTTTAGGAGATATAGCGATTCAAAGTATGGGCACTGTAGTCCGCCCGCCCAACAGGCGTGTTTGGCGGCTCTGCCTTGTCGGGTGTTTGCAGGAGCTCTTCCGAGCCCATACTTTAAACCACTATATCTCCTAAACGGTTTGAGATACAACTCTATGCGTGGTCGCATTCGATTCAGCGCGTCTTTTTCCACAAGATAAGAACGCCTACACGCACCAAGGAGTCAAAAACGTCAAACAATGCTCCAAACCTGCATTTTTTAACAAATAAATGGCAAAATTTTCATAATTTGAACCGCTATATCTCCTAAACGGTTTGGCATAAAAATCTGCGCGTGGTCTCATTCGATTCATCGCGTCATTTTCTACAAGATAAGATCATCAGAAATTTTTGTCCACATATTTTTCTCAGAAACCCCAAGAAAAAACTGTTTTTTTATATGTTTTTAGGATGTTTTGGGGGGTTTACTCTTCAGGTATTCGTCGGAGGTCAAATCTGAGGTCATATTCTTGTTCCTTGGCCAATTTTACATAAAGTGACCAAATTTTAGCCCTCTACTATGAAAAGTGTAAAATTAGTCCAAAATACCCAAATTCGTGTTTTTTCTCCAAAAGTTAAACTAAAGTTGGCCATATCTCGCGCAATAAATTTTTGCGAGACCTAATATTTTGGCTTTAGACTCTCCTTTAGTGAGTTATTAAGCCTACAAAAAATCAGGCAAATCGGAGAGGGTCACCGGAAGAAGTGGTCCGTCTTAGTTGATTTTGCTCTCTGTGAATACTTTTGCGCCCCGTCTTTGAAGAAGACTGACATAGCATACATCCAAGACGTTCTCCTTCCTCTGTATTTCCACAGAAGATCTCATGTGCTTAAAGGCTACAAGTACCGACTGAAACCTAAGCATCACTTCATGTTTGAATATCCAGGATTAATATTACGATATGGAACACTTCTGTATTTCTGGACACTATCTTATGAACAAACGCATAAGTTTTTCAAGGATGTGATGAGAATGTCTAAAAACTTCATCAATCCAGAGGCAACTTGTGCTGTGAGGTACCAACTTAATTTTTGCTGCTTATCATCAGGACCGATGATCTCTGAAGGCTTCACTGAATTTCAACCAAAGTATTTACGTCAGTCTAATTTTGAGGCTGAAGTGAGCCAATTCTTAGAAGACCTGAACTTGGAACAAGATTGGCGGTCATCCAAAGGCATCGTTGTCAACAGACTGGAATACAATTTGAAAGATCTTCTCCTCCTTTCAAGAGAAGGAAGAAATGTTCAAACAGGCTTCATCAAGGTTATTGGTTCCAGATCAAATTCTGTTTACTTTTTACTTGAAGTTCATGAAGCAAGGAAGTGCACAGAAGAAGGTTTATTTTATTTACCAATACGTCCAAGTGGACGGTACTTGTGGGTGTCTGCATCAGAATTAACGCATCCAGTTACTCAACCAGTGTATGTGCATAATCAAAGGCAGTGCTTCTCAGTTAAGTACCATTTGATGTCAGATTAATATTAATTTTGTAAAAAGACTTTGGTTTTAAAGCAATGTGTCCATCCTCTTTTTTTGTATCTTATACTTATTTAAATTTTTATGCTTTTTGTATTCCTCTTTCTAAAGTACGCCCTGTTCCACATGGTAAGCCCTTATGACGGCAAAAATTTTTTTCTCATGCATTGGTTTGTTAAGAACAACAACAAACAAATTGATGATGTGGAGAGTTAGCTTAATAGATTCTCTAAGTGAATTTATCTCTTTTGTTTTTGTGTGATTGTCATTATTTTTAACTGGGCAACCAGTTCCATCAGCTGTCATCTTTGTTTCTGTTTTGTTTATTTTATTAGAGGAGACTGTTTATAGATTTTGTCCTTTCATCCACTATAAATGATGTACCTGTTTATTTGAGGCCAGTAAATCTGGACTTAAAATGTTTTCTTTTCTCTGACAGCTAATCACTGTTAAAAAAAAGTCGAAATTTTCAGACTTTTTAGGATGAAGTCAATTTTGAAACCCAGTGGTCTGAATTTTCAGACCCCCGGACACTCTGAATTTTTGGACCACCTGTCGTCTGAATTTTCAGACTAGCATGTACTTTGAATTTTACGACTACCAGGTAAGGGAAGGTGGGGACCCATGTATCACTTTTTTTTGTTTTGAGTGTCAAAATTTTGGTTTTGGGCATAAACTAAATGTTTTGGGTCAGAAGCGTGAGTTAATCTTCCTTCTACAAGGGCCAACTGAATTTGTTCATGTATCTCATCTGGTTTTGCAAAGAAGCGCAATCTACTAAATTCGTGTATTTGATACATGGGACCCCATACCTGGGGTCCCATGTATCACCCATGGGGACCCATGTATCACAGCTATTTTCTTCAAAAATAACTTTTAAAAGAGGACAAATTATGCAACATTTCCTTGCAGCATTAATTTCTATAATATGTTTATAAGTTTGACCGAGTTTGACCATTCCTAAGGTAAGTTGAGGTCAAAGAGAGAAGGTGAAGATTCATGTATCTCAAGTGGGGACCCATGTATCACAGGTGGGGACCCATGTATCACTCAATTTTTGGTATTTGTTTAATGGCAAAATGTAACTTAACTGTAACACCTGTCGCCTGTCACTCTATTATAAAATTGCAATGATTACAGCACAGGCATTAAAACAGGAAAATTTCCGTGATTAATTGCCCTCCAAAAATGAAATTTGAGTGATACATGGGACCCAAAAAATGGGATACATCGGTCCCCACTTGTCGGAGCACTGGACATTGCGGTGTGCTGCCAGAACCTATGCTCGGATGTTGCTGTTCGGCACTGCTAATTGTTGTCAAAGCCCTTCCGCACACTCCCACATCAAAAAATTGCGACCATGTTCCACAGCAGGAAGCTGATGAAAGATGTTTGAAGAAAATTTTTTTTTTACTTTCCTCAGTTTAGGGGACCAAAATTTTCACTTAGTCACGCCGCCATGCTTGTTGGAGATGCAA
>NW_023144630.1:9695864-9731911 GCF_012932325.1 Thrips palmi | reverse complement strand
GTTCAATGCTTCCCCTTTCAGAGGGCCCACTTGGCTTTTCGAAAACGAACCATCGCTGCAGGGGGCGAAGAGGGATAACTTCGGTCGTCTGCGAAAATCAACAATAACAGTGGACTCCACCTCCCGATGGATTTTTCATATCTCACAAGTCTGGGATGAGAAATTTTAAGGGCACGTCGCACGGTGAACCTGAAAACAAACAACCGGCAGACGACGCGAAAGATTTTATGCCGATCTGCAAGGGCAATTTTTACCGTCTTAGTTTTCGTCTTGCGTTTTTATTTCTTGCTTTGTGTTTCGAGTTAGTCGTTTCATATGGATCATACACTTTTCCTGATGTTTTTAAAGCACCGGTAAGTCCACAAGTTGAACATGAAGTGCTACAGGTTAACCCCAGAACTGTCATTGCCATGGCCAGATTTGTTGGTAATGTATACTTGAGGGCAAGCTGTTATCGACGAACAGAGAATTCTCATCGGATTGGTCAAACATGTCACTGCCCAACTGAAATAATAACTCATATAGGTCCGTGAAGGTAGCCCGCCCACACACAGCCTGCAACAAATTTCCTTCTGCAATCGTTAGTATATCGTTAGTACATGATTGTAGACCCAATGCGGCCGTTAGTATACACACCAAAGTGCGTTTTAAAAAAATACCCAAAAGGCGGGCCACATTCACATGTTCAGTTACTTCCAAAAAAACGTGCCAAAAGAGAAAACGTCCTAAAATCGTTAGTAGACGTTAGTAGAGGCCATCTCGTCACTATCAACATCATTCACTATCACCACGGCCGCAGTCTTGCACCAGCGAGGCCGGGCCAGGTTCCAAAAAGCAAATACTGATCAAATAACACTAAAGACGTGTTTGTTCCGTTCAATTGCGTTGGTAGACGATAGTAGAGGCCATATGGTCACTATCAACATCATCACTAACACAGAGAACGTGGTATTGCTTTAGTGAGGCTAGGCCAGGTTCCAAAATGCTAATACCGATCAAATAACACCAACAAAATCTTTGTTCCGTTCAAATGCGATAGTAGACGTTAGTAGAGGCCATATGGTCACTATCAACATCATCACTAACACACGGTTCGTATATTGCTTAGGCGAGGCTGGGCCAGGTTCCAAAAAGCAAATACCGATCGAAAAACACCAACGAAGTGTTTTTTCTGTCCAAAAGCGTTAGTAGACGTTAGTAGAGGCCATATGGTCACTATCAACATCATCACTAAAACAGAGAACGTGGTATTGCTTAAGCGAAGCTGGGCCAGGTTCCAAAAAGCTAATACTGATCAAATAACACCATCGAAGTGTTTGTTCCGTTCAATTGCGTTAGTAGACGTTAGTAGAGGCCATATGGTCACTATCAACATCATCACTAACACAGAGAACGTGGTATTGCTTAAGCGAGGCTGGGCCAGGTTCCAAAAAGCAAATACTGATCAAATAACACCAAAGACGTGTTTGTTCCGTTCAATTGCGTTAGTAGACGTTAGTAGAGGCCATATGGTCACTATCAACATCATCACTAACACCGAGAACGTGGTATTGCTTAAGCGAGGCTGGGCCAGGTTCCAAAAAGCAAATACCGATCGAAAAACACCAACGAAGTGTTTTTTCCGTCCAAAAGCGTTAGTAGACGTTAGTAGAGGCCATATGGTCAGTATCAACATCATCACTAACACAGAGATCGTTGTATAGCTTAAGCGAGGCTGGGCCAGGTTCCAAAAAGCAAATACTGATCAAATAACACCAAAGACGTGTTTGTTCCGTTCAATTGCGTTAGTAGACGTTAGTAGAGGCCATATGGTCACTATCAACATCATCACTAACACCGAGAACGTGGTATTGCTTAAGCGAGGCTGGGCCAGGTTCCAAAAAGCAAATACCGATCGAAAAACACCAACGAAGTGTTTTTTTCCGTCCAAAAGCGTTAGTAGACGTTAGTAGAGGCCATATGGTCACTATCAACATCATTACTAACACAGAGAACGTGGTATTGCTTTAGTGAGGCTGGGCCAGGTTCCAAAAAGCTAATACTGATCAAATAACACCATCGAAGTGTTTGTTCCGTTCAATTGCGTTAGTAGACGTTAGTGGAGGCCATATGGTTACTATCAACATCATCACTAACACAGAGAACGTGGTATTGCTTCACTGAGGCTGGGCCAGGTTCCAAAAAGCAAATACCGATCAAATAACACCAAAGACGTGTTTGTTCCGTTCAATTGCGTTAGTAGACGTTAGTAGAGGCCATATGGTTACTATCAACATTATCACTAACACAGAGAACGTGGTATTGCTTAAGTGAGGCTGGGCCAGGTTCCAAAAAGCAAATACTGATCACGGGCGGAAGGATCTGTCGTCTGAACAGCACTTCTTCACTTGCGTTTTACTTTACTTAACTTAGTGTTTTAAGTAACTTTGAATTATAAAAAAAGTGGAAGAAAAGCCAAGAATTTTCTGTGTTTAAACTATTCTGTAACCGTAATTTACTACAGAAAGACTATAGAATTTTATACAAAAAGTGTAGAAAAACTGCAGAAAAAGTACCAGTTATTTCGCCCAACTGCTGTTTTGACTACAGTTTAAACCAATTTTACACTGCAGTGAATGTACTTAAAAAACATAGTTACACCTACAGAATTAACTTAAAAAAAACGAATGCAGTTAAAGTGTAGTGTCCAAAATACGTGTTTAAAAAATGAATTTGAGCGTTCAATTTTCCTACTTCTGTTACATTTTGTTGCCCCCTTCGACCTTCCATGGTCAACTTCCTTCTTGTCTGATGATGAAATCAGATACTCTGCGGGGAATCGAACCTCGCATCTTTTGGTTGCGGACCAAGTGCCTTATCCACTGACTGGTCTACGCCCACTCTAAAAAAAATTATGAAATTTCATATCCAAAGGAGTCTAAAATTTCATAATCACGTTCTAAACCTCAATTTTCATAACCTTCGTATGAAATTTAAGATCGTGTAATGAAACCTAAGATTTGGGTTATGGACTTTAAGATTAACTGGTTATAAATTTTTAGAACAGAGTAACTTATAACTCCGGTTCTTAAAATCTAGATTTTCGTTTTGAAAGTTTATAACGCTTGCCGATTTTAGAGCGAGGTTCTGAAATTTTAAACCGTTTAGTCCTGCTGCCTTCTCCTTTATTCATGGTTAAATGAATAAATAGGTGAAGTTTTCATTTTTAACGGCATGTGTTAACAATTTTCGAACCGCTATGGTAGGAGTCCTAGGGGCGGTTTACTAACTGAAAAGCGTACATTTTATGCACTAACTGGAGCAAGCACGCTTTTGCTTGCGTATGCCTACTACTTTTTAGAGCATACATGCCATATACACGGTATAACATGCATGAGTGCATGCTTGGCGGGCATGCGCTTGTTGGAGCGTACTTGCAGGCATGCTCCAGTTAATGCATGTTCAAAATTTGTGTGTAGTATTTCCCAAGAGGCTGCAAATCGCGTCCCTTGCAATGCCTGACCGGCCACCGTCCTCTGGGCCGAGCCGAGCCGAGCCGCCCCGAGACGAGCCGAGCCGGCCGAGCCGAGCCGAGCCGCCCCGAGCCGAGCCGTAGGGTGCCGAGTCGGCGGCGCTGCCTCCACGGAAAATCACCGCTCGCCGGCCGGCCGGCCGAAGCTACCTGTGCCCGGCAAAGGGTCGCGTAATCCCTCGGCCGCACGGGATTTCGGCGACACTGCGTCACTTTTAGTGTGTCTTTGTCTCCAGTGCTGTGCACATCGTATCCAGTCGGCGTCCGCGTCACCGCAAGTTCGCGTCATCAATTTTGTTTCGCTGTACCGTTAGTGCGCGTAGTGCGTAGAGTGCAGTTAAAGTGTTGCTTGTGGTGCCGAACAGCCACCACTCGTGTTAAAGAGTTCAAGCTTTTTTGGGCGACCCTCGGAAAAAGGACGTGTTTTCGCCAAAAACGGTGTTATTTGAGTGCTGTTATTCCATCTTCTTACTGCAGGGACGGGCAAATGAACGTGCGGGTGGCGTTTTATATCAATTCGCTTCTCCTCTTTCATCCTCGTCCCCAAAGTATTTTCTGCGTGTCGACCGAGTTTCCCCAATGTGCATCTGGACCTTGTGCACTGCTGCGCCTGTGACTTTTTACAGCGTCGACTCAAGTTTTGCAGAAGTGCTGCACTACAATGCTTATTTCCGTTGGCTAGCTGCAATGATTTGCGATAATACTGAGTGTGAAAAGAAATCATAGCTTTCTGAGATTTCATTATTTGTAACATATTTATTAAAAAAGGGAAAAAGGTTTTATTTACTCATTTTTTGGGCAGTAATGAAACTATTATCATGTTTCATAATATTGGTTGTAGAGATTCAGAACCAAATGTGATTTTTCAAAACCAATTGATTCTAAAAAATTAATAAACTAGTTCTTACATTTCATAAACCACTTCTGAAAGTTTAGAACAGCAAGTTATGAAATTTAAGAACTTTTTGGATATGAAATTTAAGATCCATTGTTCTACAAAAAATTTCAAATCCAGATTATGAAATTTAAGAAGCATTTTTTTTAGAGTGCTGCCTGGGAAGACCATCCACCCAACGTGATCACATAATAAGGCCTGGTGCCGCTGGCATTAGCAGGCAAACTCAGTTAAAACTACAGTTTTTGGCCCGTCCCGTTTATTTTTTGTAAAAAAAAAATGACGGAGGGAGGGGCATATGGATGATCCCTGCTGTGCGTGCGTCCGTCCGCCCCGTCCGTCCTCCGAGGATTTCCCGTGGTCCGATCTTGACCAAATTGGCATGCAGCCTCCTTGGGTAAACCCTAAGAACCGCCCGGTGGCAGAAAATCCGATCCGACCCCCGGGGGGCGCTGCTGCAGGTGCATCATGGTCTACATGGGGTCGAGGAGGATTCGGCAACGGATACAGCTAGGAGGTCATGTAGAAGTATTTTTGGAATCGGGGCGACGAAAAAAAACCCAACGGTGCCAGTTTCAAGCGAATCGGAGAATTTTGGACCCGGGTTCACATCCCAGGGGTATATTTTGGATATTTTTTTTATTAAAATTTTTGTATTGTTTCTGATTTTTTTGGGGGGGCGCTGATGACAAAAAATAACATTTTTTTGACCCCAGACTCAGGTTCAAATCCCGAGGGTTAAACATAGGCGAAATTTGCACATTCCCTGATGAACGGGACGGCCAAAGTTGCCGATGTATATCGCTACTTTTCCTGTTATTCTTCAGATTCTTCTGCACTCTCTAAACACGCACTACCATGCAGTCTAACTGCCTAAGAACAGTCATCAACTGCACTTATTTTTATTCTTATCTATTGTAGTGACTATAATTTAAACTAAGTCAAAACTGAAATCTTTCTGCAGGGGCGCTCTGTAATAAGGCTGAAGACCAGGAGACCCAATTTTTTTATAGGTTAAAAGTCAGTGACAAATGCACATAAATAGAAGTTTCAACTGTAATATTTTTGCAGTTACTTTTGAATCCATAGTACTGTTCCTACTGCAGTTTTTCCACTGAGTTAAAACTACACTTGAACTGCAGATCCTTCCACCCGGGAAATAACACCATCGAAGTTTTTGTTCCTTTCAATTGCGTTAGTAGACGTTAGTAGAGGCCATATGGTCACTATCAACATCATTACTAAAAAGAGAACGTGGTATTGTTTTAGTGAGGCGGGCCGGGTTTCCCAAAAAAGCTAATACTGATCAAATAACACCATCGAAGTGTTTGTTCCGTTCAATTGCGTTAGTAGACGTTAGGTTAGTGTGATGTTGATAGTGACCATATGGCCTCTACTAACGTCTACAAACGAAATTGAACGGAACAAACACGTCTTTGGTGTTATTTGATCAGTATTTGCTTTTTGGAACCTGGCCCAGCCTCAATAAAACAATACCACTTTCTCTGTGTTAGTGATGATGTTGATAGTGACCATATGGACTCTACTAACGTCTACTAACGCAATTGATCGGAATAAACACTTCGTTGGTGTTATTTGGTCGGTATTAGCATTTTGGAACCTGGCCCAGCCTCAGTAAAGCAATACCACGTTCTCTGTGTTAGTGATGATGTTGATAGTGACCATATGGCATCTACTAACATCTACAAACGCAATTGAACGGAACAAACACGTCTTTGGTGTTATTTGATCAGTATTTGCTTTTTGGAACCTGGCCCAGCGTCGCTCAAGCAATACCCCCTTCTCTGTGTTAGTGATGATGTTGATAGAAACCCATATGGCCTCTACTACGTCTACTAACGCAATTGAACGGAAAAAACACTTTTTTGGTGTTATTTGATCAGTATTTGCTTTTTGGAACCTGGCCCAGCCTCACTAAAGCAATACCATGTTCTCTGTGTTAGTGATGATGTTGATTGTGACCATATGGCTTCTACTAACATCTACTAACGCAATTGAACGGAACAAACACGTCTATGGTGTTATTTGATCAGTATTTGCTTTTTGGAACCTGGCCCAGCCTCGCTTAAGCAATACCACGTTCTCTGTGTTAGTGATGATGTTGATACTGACCACATGGCCTCTACTAACGTCTACTAACGATTTTCAACAGAACAAACACGTTAATGTCATTCGATTGGCGTTTGTTTTTTGGGCCCTGGCCCAGCCCGCTTTAGCATACCCCGTTCTCTGTGTTAGTGATGATGTTGATAGTAACCATATGGCCTCTACTAACGTCTACTAACGCAATTGAACGGAACAAACACGTCTTTAGTGTTATTTGATCGGTATTTGCTTTTTGGAACCTGGCCCAGCCTCACTAAAGCAATACCATGTTCTCTGTGTTAGTGATGATGTTGATAGTGACCATATGGCCTCTACTAACGTCTACTAACGCAATTGAACGGAACAAAGACTTCGTTGGTGTTGATCGGGATTAGCTTTTTGGAACCTGGCCCAGCCTCGCTTAAGCAATACTACGAACATTGTGTTAGTGATGATGTTGATAGTGACAATATGGCCTCTACTAACGTCTACTAACGCTTTTGGACAGAAAAAACACTTCGTTGGTGTTTTTCGATCGGTATTTGCTTTTTGGAACCTGGCCCGGCCTCGCTGGTGCAAGACTGCGGCCGTGGTGATAGTGAATTATGTTGATAGTGACGAGATGGCCTCTACCCTTCACTAACGATTTTAGGACTTTTTCTCTTTTGGCACGTTTTTTTGGAAGTAACTGAACATGTGAATGTGGCCCGCCTTTTGGGTTTTTTTTTTAAAACGCATTTGGGTGGGGTATACTAAGGGCCGCATTGGGTCTAAAATCATGTACTAACGATATACTAACGATTGCAGAAGGAAATTTGTTGCAGGCTGTGTGTGGGCGGGCTACCTTCACGTACCTAACACATATCATGATCGCCATATGCCATAAGACTTTCAAAAGAATGAGAGTAACTTCTTCACTTGCATGAACGGTTTATTTTGTTGAGTTCTTTTAATATCGGACTTGTTGCATTGCATGAAATATTCAGTAAATTTAAGATACATTCCATAGGTTTAATTCATAAAGCTTTAAAAATACGATATATTTTGTGACTTATTTTCCGTGTTTTTTTTATCTATTTCATCAAAATTTGAGATTTGTTCGTGTAAGTTTTTAGGTTTCTACATCTTGAAAGTACAAACTGCATCGTGAAATCAAGAAATTTTCCTTGTAAATATTCTTTGTACATCTATGAAATGCACCATGGAATTTAAAGAACACTTTGTAAACGCTGTTTACAACATATTTTATTATAAAAACAAAATTTGTGTCGTTATTCTACAGACTATTTTCTGTTTTTATGAGGAATGTTTCTTGAAATTATGACAACATTTCATCAAACAAATTTTACGAAATGTTTTGTGTCTAAATATTTCGTAATTTCACAAAAATTTCTAACAGTGTAAAAAATTTGTTTCTATTTCTGCCGTTGGAAAAAAATTATTCAAAATCATTCTTTTTGCATGCCCGTGGTTCAGACCATAGCCTCATGTGTCCTGTTGAGAAATTTTCAAATCCCGTGCTCGAGGCTCAATCCAGAGAGGCGGAATCGTGGCAGGAGTGAGGCAAGGTCGCAGAAAAATGTAGTGCACTGGCGCTCCATCTTGCCATCACAACCCCGCCCTCCCGTACTGATTTTTCTTTTCTTTGATATAATTTTAAGCCAAGAATAAAATATCAATCGAATACATAGGTTACTTTTCTCAGAATGATCGTTTTTCGAAACCTCTGCATTTTCACTGGTGTGCCCCCTTAAAGGGCCCATGTGCCTTGATAGGTTAGGGGAATATATGTCCTCTTATAACCTAAACCAATAATTGTACACTCAAAGTATGAAAACCTTAAGCATAAAGCACGCTTTTGTGGTCCTCAACGCCTCTTGCAAATGTTATGACATGAAAACAGTAAAAAGATAGATCAAAAAATACAGGAGAAACTCTACCTTTCAATGAGTTGCGTCTTGTTGCCACTCGCACCGAGGCCCCTCTTCCTGAATTCAGATTGCAGCTGGTTTTTTTTAGCGTCTCCCATTCCTCTGGACTCGACAGGATGTAATCATGAGATAATAAATGCTGATCTCTTGATGTAATTACCTAACGCGTTTATACGCCTACCACACGCCCACCTCCCCGCGCTCATCAGCATCAATGAGAAAATCTGGTGTTGCTCCAATGCAGGGGTGGGACTTCAAAATCACGAAGCCAGTTTGTGTCACAACGACATTGGGATTCAGTTTCTTATACTTCTCTATCGCAATTGGCTCATACTTTATGCCATGATTTGTCGCTTTGGATGTGAACTTGACATGTTTGAGAACAGCAACTGCTTTTTTCTTTGGGTCTTCAGCATGGAGGATTTCGTAAAACCGACTAGCAGTCAGCCTGGGCATTCGATATTCATGCCATTGATTAGAACGGCTTTAATTGACAGTCATTCGAGCTATTTCCTCAATTCTGTTTTTGGCCAAAGCACGCCGGCAGTTTTTTTTTTGAACAGGCTCTACGCGGCATGGGTAGCTTTGTTCAGAGTTATCGGCCAAAACGTGAAAAAGTGTGAATTTGCTGAAACCACCTAAATGAAGTTTTGACTAAAACTTTGAGGGCGCTTTTCTCAGGAACTACTGGACCGATCTGGCTGAGATTTTGCTCAGAATGTTTTTTTAAAAGGTCTACCTACAAAAATTTTTTTTATCATGATCCGAAATGGTGACCTACAAAAGTGGCCGATTTGGGATGGAATGCCCCTAGGCCGAGAAGCAAGATCGCTATTGATGACACGGAATGTTACACATAAACCTGCCACATGCCGGGTTTTTACCTTTGATGGTCCAGCCCGCTGGAATGGAGCCCTCCACTTACCGCGCTGGAAAGAGGAAACCGTGCTGCTGTCACTGAAAACGTTAGGGTCGGACACATAGCTTAATTTTGGCGTGACAAAAAGTAACGCAAAAAATTGGCGTGACAAGAAGTCACGCCAAAAATTGGCGTGACAAGAAGTCACGCCAAAAATTGGCGTGACACAAAATTTACGCCGGAAACCGGTGTGACATGTGAGTCAAGCCCTCGTTTGGCGTGAATGACAACGCGTTTTATGGGAAAAGTCATGCCAAAAGGCAGCATGACAAGAAATTCATACCAAAAATTGGTGTGAATTTTTGAGTCACGCTGATTTGTGGCGTGACTTTCGTGTCACGCCGTTTATTGGCTAAATGTCCGACCAATACATTTTCAGTGAACTGAAACGTGGTTGTGACATGGATGATCACTTGTGCGCGCGCAGTAAGATCACTGGCGAAAGCGGCTCGGCATACTGCAATGCACGTATTGTGGCCGCGGCCGTTAGGTGGCCTCGGCTCGGCCACCCTTCGGCCTGCCGTCGAGCGGGATTTTCCGCGTATCCGAGGTCCCAGGCCCCGGCCCGGCTCAGGTGCACGGCCGGGCTGGGCTCGGGCTCACCTCTGTTCAGCTCGAGCCTGGGGTGGGCCGCCGCGGCTCGGCTCCATCGCGGCAGCGCAGCTCGTCCACTGCCGGACTCATAATCCAAACTCTTCTTCGTAAATCCAGATTGCTGGATGACAACTAAGGAAGGGCTCTTTCATTCTTATGAAAAGGCGGGAAAAGGGGACACCGAGGCCACCACAGTTGTGTTTTAGACTGACCAACGTAAGATCTACTATGACTTGCCTATGACATGTCAAATAGCGGCCTGAAAAATTGTATCTTACTTACAAATTTTCAGAACTTCTCTGAACTATCAGTGTTGCTTTTTTGACTTTTTATCAATTTTCTTGACATTACATTGCAGACTTGATATTTCTAAGAAATTATGACCTTTTATCGAGTTCGTTCTGGCATTTCATTAGATTTATGAACTTTCATGGCCACTATAAAATGAAATGGCGTTGATGAATTTTCAATACGTATTTGTAATGAAAATTCATAGCATTCTTAACAGTGTAGGGCCGGCCTTGACTAACTTTTCGATAAAAACTGTGTCCGAGGCCGAGGCGGCATTCCGTCAGCACTCCAAGGCGCTCTCCTCGCAGTCGTCGCAGAGATGTGCGAATAGTTCAGAATCGAATTGAATCGAATCAGTGGCGATTTAAGGGGGGGGGGGAACACCAAAATGTGGTCTGAGGGTCAAAATTTTGATTTTTTTTTTAATGGCTCTTTTTAATCTATGGACTTTTCCCTTCAAAACCCTGCAACCGGTTTGTAAAAATTCAAAGTCTAAGTCGGTCAAAAAATTAATTTTCAAAAACATGTCAAAATGTCAAAAATTTCAAAATCCATAAAAAAAAATTTTTTTTTTTTTGCTCTTTTGGGCTTGTAGATTGGTCTGGTTAGGTTTTGGGGGTCGCGGAACTCAAACCCGGGGCTTTAACACAATAAGGAGTCTTTTAGGGTAAATTTTAAGGGAAAAACTGGAAAGGAAAGAAGTTGTTTGAAACGCGATACGTTCAAATCTCCCGCTTCCACTGCGGTGGGGAGGGGTGAGGCGGGCGCGCGCCGCGCACCATCTGTCGGACCGTGCGGCTACTGCTTCGCCCGCTGCGGCTCCAGTCTCAGCTGGGCTGTACAGTACAGTAGGAGAGATTTGTTTACGTGCTGCCGGCGAGACTTGCGTCTGTAAATTTGGAAGCATTTACTCGTTGAAATGGAGCCGCTGAACAAAACATACAGGAGGAGCAAAGCTACGAGAAGAGGGACAAAGCGCCATGCTAAACTTGCACGGTGAAAACGGTACCGGGTTTTCCCAGGAACCCCCTGGAAATCGCCTATGTTTTTACCATAGGCTTCCTGGGAAAACCAGGTACCGTTTTTGCCGTGTGCTGCTGCACGACTCGCCAAGACCAAGACCCCGAAGCAAGTCGAGGACGCCTCTGGGTCGGGGCCTAGGCCTAGGTCTGGAGCTGGCCGGGGAAAAAAAGGACTTTGCTCGAGCCAAACTAGTGTTCCGTCCACCAGCACCGCGGACTCTCAAGAACCACCAGCGAAAACGAGGAAAGTGACTGCCAGTGAACGGAAATTGAACTATTTCAAGCCCCAGCCGGCGGGAAAGTGAGGTTAGCGATCTGGGGGCTGCAAGCACTGCAAGTGACAGAGAAGCTGATGACACCCAAAGTGTTTTGGAAAGTATTGTGAGTGATGCAGGCATTGGGAGGATTTAGACCCTCAGGGCTACAAACTGGTGCGAAATGATGTTTGGGAAAGATTAGTGGTGAACTTGAAATGTCCAACTTGCGGCAAGCAGCAGCTGAAGTTCGCAGAAAAAAATTCTAAGGGCTTTGCATGCAAGGTCCAGTTGATTTGTGGAGGTTGTGGACAGGTTGTCAGCCAGTCATACACTAGTCCACAAATGCTTCATCATAGGGTCAGGGCGGGGAAGAACTGGACGTTTTGCATTCTTTCTCGATTTTGACTCTAATTTACTCTCTTTAGCCCAAAGTATCCGTTGGGTCTGTTGATCGAGCCTCAAAGAAAGATATTTCACCCCCCAGCGAGTGCGTTTGCGGCTTCATTCAGTAATAAAAGAGAAAAAAAAGTGTGCGATTCTTCCCCGTCGAAACGGGGAAAAATCGAACACCTAAGGGGAAAAATCGGACATAGGCTTTTAAATTTTAAAAAAACCTATGAAAATAGGTCAGAAATCTCTTGGGAACGATATTTGGGGGTGACACTTGCGATACCCACTGAAGCAGGCGCACGAGTATTCCTAGGTAGATAGAAATCATCGGAGTATTGTTAGGGGGTCCGTGGCGGCACGTTTTTGAGGTTAAATGACCCAAAAAGTATGAAATCGTCAACAGCCGTGTTTTTTTTTCCCAAATGTTGGGAAATGCTAAAATACACTTGTTACGAAAACTTTGGTGGGATGTTAGGGCAATTCGTCGATTATTTTAGGAAAAGAGGTGTCCGATTTTTCCCCCCAGTTACGGTTTTTCCCCCTTTCGTATTTAACCCTTCATATGCAATCCAGCTGGAAATCTGCTAAAACATAGACCGTATCTTGGGCTCCCCACTTCCCAAATTTCGTTTACAATAAGAAATTCGTAACATAGGCTCGGAAAGTCGTTAAAAAGAGATATTGCGGGCACCAACTTTGAAAGTTTTTGAGGTGTTTTAAAGACACCTCGTTTTAAAAGGGGACTTTGAATACTTTCCGGTTCAAGTAGGCTAAATTCCTCTTAAACGCAATCTAGCAGATCATCAATAAGCAATACTGAATACTTTGCACGTCCCAAAACAGGCAAATTGTGGCGAAAGTGCGGTGGCGTTTCTTCCCCGACTTGCAGGTGTCCGGTTTTTTTCCCCCCCTGACCCTAGGGGAAAACCATTTGAAATTAAAAAAAAATTAGTTCATGCCTTCCTTACCAACGGAAGTGGGCACAGTGGCATGGAGAGGCTAGCTATAGCTGTAAAAATTTAAGTGTATGTCTCGTAAAACTACTCAAAATTTTTGAAACTTCTTGCTGAGAAAGCTCTGAGTTTATTTATGATGTGTTATTCTAACCAAGCATTGTGTGAGAGAAGCACACATTAAATTTATCCTGATCTGAGTGAAGAGTCGGTATTAGAAATTACAGTTTCATTTGACGGCAGTTGGCATAAGCGAGGATTTACTTCTCCGTAGGGAAATTTGGATTAGTGATTGATGTTCTGACTGGCCTTTTTGGGTTGATTTTGATGTTGTGTGCAAAGAGTGCTCAGTTTGTAACCAAAAAGAAAGCCAATTAGACAAACAAGAATTTGAAGTGTGGCAGAAGACTCACAAGGATACCAATCAGTGCGACAAGAATTATTCTGGTTCTTCCAAGATGATGGAAACTGCGCTTGCTGAGATTCTGTGGCGTCGGTCTGAAGAGCGGGGTTTCAGATACACTGGACTTCTTTCGGATGGAGACGCCAACTCATTTGCTCACCTGCAGTCACTGAAACTTTATCCCATTACCAAAGAAGAATGTATAAATCATGTAGGGAAGAGATTAGTAGATGGACTCAAGACTGTAGTCGATACCTGCAAGGCAAGAAAAATTACCCTAGGTGGACAGAAAGCAGGAAGTCTCACTGAAAGTAAAATGAAAATATTGCAGTCATACTACAGAGAAGCAATCAAGAAGAATACCCCCAATTTTCCCCAATATGAAGACTGCAATCATGGCAAGCCCTTATCATTGTATGAGTACTGACAAGAAACCCCAGCACAAGTTCTGCCCAGGAGGTGAAAACTCATGGTGCTTTTACAACAAAGCCTTAGCCTTGGGTGTAAAACCACCTGCCCATGATAAAAGCATATCGTGCCCTCTTCGCCCTGATGTTGTGAAGCACATCCTCCCAGTCTACGAACGACTAACTAATGATACACTGCTCCAAAGATGTGTGAATCTTGGGACCCAAAACCCAAATGAATCCATCCACAGTGCTATTTGGTCGAAAGCTCCAAAAGACCAAAGCTACAAATCTCAATAAAGTAAAGGAAAGGGTTTATTTTATCATTTTTTTTCATTTTATTTTAAATTTTTAGTATCATTTTAGTTTTTATTTTTAAAATTCATTTTAATTTTGAATATTTATATTTTAGATTGCTGTGAGCACCACTGTAGCAGAATTCAACATGGGATGTGAGGCTGCAATGAAACTACGAGCAAATGTTACTGGAGAAACTTTTGGAAATGAGTCCAGACGTCTCAGCCACCAGAGAGATTCTGAACGTGTTAAGAAGAGCATTGCCAAAGCTACTGGAAAATGTCGGACTGTTAGGAAAGCCACCAAGGTCAAGAAGCAAGCCGCAGAAAAGAAACTGTTGAGTAAAGAAGGCCTCACATACAAAGCTGGTGGATTTCTGTAAAGAAGTATTTTATATTTTCTAAGATAGTTTTTGTAATAAAATCAGTTAAATAATGTTTTTTTATCTTTTTTGCCCATTAGTTACCTTGCCGCCACTTTAAACTGACCTTCAAGGAACCCTAGACTCATGTTCAAAGCCAAACCAAGACCTGGGATTTATAGTTTCATTTAAAGCATTTAATATTGGTGATTATCAGTAGAAAAAAAAGTTGTCGAACTTTGACCTCGTTTTATCCCCATAGAAATTTTGACCGTTTCTCAACCTGTGCAAGAGTTGTTGCGGGGTATCTTTAGAGGTAGAGGAACGTGCCAGGGCTTAAAATGACCACAAAAAGGGTTTCTCTACAAATTTACACGAGGGTTTTTTGGGTATCTATTGCTATTCAAAAATAAATTGAATCTAATTAAGAAAATTTTAGTAAAAAAATTTTACTTTTAGTTAACTTAAAATTTGGTACAACATAAAAAAATTTTAGGAGAGCTATATTGAAAAACCCTCGTGTAAATTTTTAGATTAGGGTATTACGTGCAAAACAAAACCTGTCTCACCGCTCTAAGTTGAAAGGTACCCCGCAACAACTCATTCTTATAAACCTCGACAAAAAGTTTCCACTCAAAATTCCATTCAATTCAGGGCAATTTTGGGGGTTGATTTGAGTTATTTTCAATGCAAATAACCATTTTTCATGAAACCTTAAAGAAAAGTCCATTTAGGCAAGATTTAGTATGTGGTGTTCCCCCCCCCTTAATCGTTTTTGAGGATGTTGCCGGTGACGGGGCCCCGATTGCGGCACAGTTTCGGAAATGTCTCGACCAGCCCTACCGATGGGGCGAATAAAAATTTTCAGTCGGTCGGCCCCCTTTTTTTGAAGTTTGAGTGGATTTTGTTGAATTTAGGCCTTTTTAATCTTTTTTTGAGGATGTTGCCAGTGACGGAGACCGGATTGCGGCACAGATTCGGAAATGTCTCGCCCAGACCTCCCGATGGGGCGAAAAAAAATTTTTTATTCGGTCGGCCCCCTTTTTTGAAGATTGAGTACCGTGAAACGGGGTAACTTCGGACACTTTTGAGTGGTTTTTTTGAAATTGTGAAAGTTGTGGTGCTGTCATGGACTTGGGGTTAAAATTTATCATCTACCCACCTTTAGCTTCGATTTGGCGCTTATTTCAAATTTTTGCACCTCACCGTTTTTACAGTGGAGGGTCCGAAGCATTTCCGAAATTACCCCGTTTTTTGGGGTAATTTCGGACCCCCTTTGGGAAAAAAACGACTTTTCGTTCTGATTTTGGTCCCAAAATCGATCACTGTCTCTTTCAAAACTGCTAATATGATTATGTGAGAAATTCGTAAGAGTTTTGATGTAAAAGTAAGGTGGGGGTGGTCATTCATACATAATTTTAAGTAAGTATTGCACTCATACATATGTAGTTCAATTTCAGAAATAGTGGGTGGAACTAGTAGAGCCATTTAGAACGCTTCTATTTGTTAGTTTTTGACCGATTAGCTTTCACAGCCAACTCGGGCCATACTTTATTACGCGAAAGTGAATCTTAAATCTTCCTCTACAAGATTACATACGATCACGTATACATGCATATGAAAGGCAAGTAGTCGTGTCGTATGTACGGTTAGGAAGATACAGGGGCTCGGGGGAAAGCGTTGCATAGTAAACCGGCGAGCTATGCAGCCATTCGCCAAGTCCAACTCTCATGTCACATGAAAGAAAATTAATCACAAAACAGTCGTTGACCCAAGGTAGAACACGCACATAAAAAACTAAGTATTAAAGATGTAGCTTTGCCCCATTTTCATGAAATTCGAAGTTTACAAAGAAACCGCTGTAACAATTGAGGATTATCGTTGTTCTTGGATTATCTTCAACTTTCAGAAGAGCTCTTCAGCTTCCACCACTCAAACCCTGCGAAATTGGGAGTGTTCAGGACATACCCACTCTCCCTGGCGTGACGTTTGTATGTCCGAAATTACCCCGTAAAGTAGCATTTTTTCAGTTTTAAGCCCATATAAACCATACTATTTGACCCAGGTGATTAAAAATTTTGACACAGTGTGCTCTTAACATGATTGAATCGACAAACAATCCCCTCATGAACCGGCCATGAACAGTTTCGGCTTGCCAGTCAAAGTTTTTACGCATAAAGCGAATTTAGGTAAAAATGGTTAAATACAAAAACCACTATTTCTCCTGGAGTTTGCGCCTGATTTGGCCTCCCGGGGGATTGATCAGATGGTTTTAAGTGTGGCCGATGCGATGCGCGCAACGGGACAAGCCTCCAAGTTGGCCATTAGATGGGAGCATCATCGCAATGCTTCCGGGGAGAGTTGTCCGAAATTACACCGAGTGTCCGAAATTACCCCGTTTCACGGTAGGTTTTCTCGGAAACGGTGAGGAATTTGGTCCCCTTTTTTTAAGATAAAGTGGGTTTGCTCGGAAACGGTGAGGAATTTTCATCTTTTTGGGGTTTTTCCCCAAATTTTTCCCCTAAAAATTTTGGGAAACGAATGGAAAAAACCGCAAGTCTCTACGACCACTCCTTGACCCCAAGCATTTCTATGAGTGAGTGAGTGAGTGAGTGAGTCAGTCGGATTGGGGCTTTATAGGTTCTTGATTTGTGTTGAAGGTATACCTTAAGGGGCATTGTTGCCTGCTACCAGGCGTTTACAGAAACTAATCTTGACGGGGGGAATGGGGGGGGGGAGTCGCACCCCGACGCCTCTATCAACCACGCCTGGGTACGAACTGCTAGTCCCAGTTCTTCGGGTGAAAAAAACGCTAATTTCGAACGTTTCTTTAAATTGTTCCCCCCTGAAACATAGGAACTCGTTTACTCGCATCGTCCAAGTTGTTTCTAGGGTTATCGCATCATGGGGGTCGATTGGCGCACAGAGCAAGACGATAGGACGCCCAGAAAAATGTCAAACTGGCCCTTTAAGGTGAAAAAAGGCACAAAGTTCGAACGTTTCTTTAAATTGATCGCCCCTAGAAAATAGGCAGTCGTTTACTTGCGTAGTCCAAGGTGTTTCTAGGGGTCCTCTCAGTGTGAGGAATCGATTGGCGCATAGGAGAAGACGATCCGACGGCGGGAAAGTTGTCAAATCTGCCTACAAAGATGAAAATACGGCATTTTCACTGTTTAAAAAAATCTGAAAATTCAGACCACTTTTGTCAGACTTGGTGGTCTGAATCTATTTTTCAGACTTGTTTCAGACTGCTTGTCTGAAAATTTTGCCTTCTGGTATGAAAATTGCGACCTGATCGTCTCAGAACCTGAATTCAGACCAGCGCAGTCTGAAAATTTAGATGGTTAAGTCTGAAAATTCAGACCTACCCAAGATTTCGTTTGTCCGCTAGATGGCGCGCATGTTGTGGAACATACCTTCTTCTGTTTAAAAGGCTTCTAATGTGAAAATATATTGGTTCAAAAGTTCCAAATTGATAGGACTTAATCGGCCATATGAGAACCATTCTCTGCCGCAAGATTTATCTCCCTAATATGGGTGGATGTTGAACAATCCACATTCTAATTTACCTCTCGCGGGTGGCTCCGTGTCGCCATTTCCTTGGGTGCCACAGGCGGGCCTCTCGAGAGTCAGCGAAAAGGACAGAGGACCTTCTCCCTCATCACTATTTTTACTCAATGTTGTCCTCTCTGGAGGTTCACACACACCTGAGATTCTTTCTGTCATATTGAATATGTCGCGAACCTTAAAGTTCACAATCTTCGTACAGGACTGAATTTTCAGACCACCAAACTCTTAAATGTAAGACTCGAGTTCTGAATTTTCAGACCATCTAAATGATCTGAATTTTCAGACCTCAAGTCTGTTAAGGTAGTTGGAACGACCACGCTAAAGTTAAGAAAAATCTGTGAAATTCATGGAGCCTACTCATTTAACCTCGGTTAAAACACTGGCAAAGCCCTGACCCGCCTTACCGCCCAAAAATTTTTTTGAAATCGACATCAAAATTAACATAGTTTCTTATGGGATGTTGGCCGAATCGGCCGACATGAGATATTTGCTTGCTTTTTGACACTGTTTGAATTAAGTTTACTCAAAGCGCCAGGTGGGAAATTGCAGAAAAATGTCCAAAGAAACGTTTGACGTTAAGAAAATGTGCCGTTACCGGCCATATAAACATTTAACACTAGAAGCGCCGGGTTTTCGGATTACCGTAAAGCGCCGAGCGGGCCAATTTGACCCAAGGGCATTTTCGTCGTACATGTCATTTCTTGAACCGTCATTTCGACTCAAAGGGAACCTAAAACGGATTTGTAGACCCCTTTGCAAGTCAAAGGATAAAATTTGGTGCACAGGGGTCACAGGGGGCGAGGTAGGCAACCCGCAAACCATGATTTGCTGTTCTTAGTGTTTTCTACTGTGCCTCGTTGCCGAAACGTTTTTTAAGATAATAGAGGCATAATTGTAATCGCCTTTTGATCGAGATAGTGACCTTTAATCAAATTACTGAACCGTAGACTATTAGGACCTGGCCAAACCTTCAAAGCATAGCTGCAAGGCATGCCCGGAAACCAGGATTCATAGCAACGGGAGCTCATAGTAAGGAGGATTGAGTGCTCGATTGAGTATGTGCTAAAAGGGCTGGAATGTAAGAGACGTGCAAACACCCTCGGGTACTCAATTAACTCGCCACAACCAGCAAGGCGCGTAGTAGGTTCTAATTTGCGTCCTTTCGTCAACTAGCATTCCGTGATCTGTCCCAACCAGCTTTACTCCTGCTGTATCTCTGAGATGGGTTTCCGTGTCGTCCATCGTCCTGACCGGCTTTTACAGACATCTAGGGAATGAATTGTTGTCGAACTAGTTAAAATGTACGGAGGCAAGTGAATTACTCTGAAATACTAGACACGAGAGCAACAAAGTGGACCTCGGCATTTTATTTATCTCTTTACGCATGAGTAAGTGATGGAGTCCTTTGTCCCAAGGATTCGGGCTGAGCGTGCTATGAGTGCCACTGAAGGTAGACTAGCGCCTGAGTGTTCGAGAGACACCCTTGGGCGTTTAGAAGTCAATCGGGTTACCCAAAACGCCTAAGACATTGTCAGTTTACGTCAAAGGAAGCTGCACGATGTCTCCAGCCAGAAAATGTATTGCGGGTTGCCTACCTCTTTATAAACGCGGACCTAACGCATTCCTAATATGACGTAAGTTATTTATAGTGGTGAGGAGTCAGTTCATAGCTCGTTACGTTGTGTAGAAAGGCGAAAATGTGGTCAAAGTGCCGTGTGGGTCAATCTGGCCCGCTTGGCGCTTTACGGTAAAAGTAAATTTTATCTCGGTCAAATATGGTCCGAGAACGTCCGATTTCGAATTTAGACGCATTTCATCATTCTAGGAAAAGTCAGAAATTGGGGGGCTGCCACTTTCTTTTTGAAAAGTCGAAATTACAGTTCAAAACTCAAAATGGGTCAAATTGGCCCGTTCGGCGCTTCTAGTGTTAAAATGGATTTATCGAAGTCAATGCCAATGATCGGATCGCGTCATTGCAGACGCACTAGACAGGGGGCCGTAGGGGGGAACGAAATCTGGCAACGCCGCGCTGCGTCGTCTGCCGGCAGCCGCTCGCTTCTGCTGTGGATGCAAGACGCAAGTTTCCACGACGTCTCATTAAAAACCAAAAATTTATGAAATAATATTGAGTGTCACACACTTGACTTCGTTCTACAGCTATTCTTTTATTATTTTATACGAAAAAGTAACTTCTTTTCATCAACGAAAGTGTCGAGCATGAAAAAAAGCCAAGACGCGAACGAGAAGAGCCACCCTTCAGATCGTCTAAACTTCATTCATTCGAAATGAACGAAGGTGCGTTTATTATGATCTAAAAAGCATTCTTTCTTTTTAACCTAATCAAAAATTTTATCACAAGAATATGCAGTGATATTTTTTGAAAGTGTACTTGTATGTGTTGCTTGCACTCCAATTGATTGATGACAGGTTGAGGTTAGATCTTTTTAAACCAATACCCTTCTTTGTGTGAAATCTAACTGTAGTTTTCTTTTTGCAGATCAAATCAAAGTAAAGACAAGCCTAATGGAAAAAAACGAGGTGAAGAAATCATCAATTCAACAAAAACGATGATCAACGCAAAGCCATCACTGTAAATTTACAAAAATTGTTCTGCATCTGTGTGTCATGAGAGGGATAGGGTGCTGTCTTTAAATACAAACACAAACTTATGGAGACAAGAATAGGTTTCTTTATTCATCACATGCATATCACTAAAGAAAAATGACTAGAAAACAAAACATAGACTTCATGATAGATATAAACCTAACAAACAAAATTGAGTTCATACTTGATAAGATTGTTGTTTAGAAAAGAGACAAGAGAATGCAAGATTACAATCTTTGGTGTGATGCATCATTCATAATAGCCGCTTGAACAGCTCCAGCAATTTCTTCTAACTTTTTCTTCTGTTTTGTAACTGCAGGCTTCCCATTAACATCTTGACTTAAAAGAAATGCCAAAGCAGCTTCACCACCAATCTCAAAAGTGCTTTTTAACTTTTCTAAAGTAATTCTAGCTTTGGCTATTTTAGTGATCATTCCATCTTTAACAGTGGGTTTCAAAACAGACAAAGATTGCTCAATCATTTTTTTGTTGGCGATTTGTTCAACACCACTAACAATACCTGCAGCTGACGTAATATGTCTCATGAGATCAAATTGAGACACACCAACAACACGGACAAGTTCTTTTAAAACTTTCACATCAGCTAGTGCATTGTGGGCACCATCAATAGGTATTTTGTACTTTGCAGCTAAAGTAGTTTGCTTGTAGCTCTTAAGCCTGGGCAACTTCTCCTCAAATACATGAAGGGTGTCGATAAAACCCCCACATACACTGAGAAAATCATCGAGTAAATCATACTGTCTCATGACCCTCAGAATTATGGTAAAATCAAACCTGAAAATAAAATAAATAGGAAACCAGAATTAGAATAGAAAAACCAAATAATAGTGTTAAAGTAATGGAAACCATGTACAAAAATATGGACATTAGTGCATACTTTAGTTAAAATTTGATTAACTTACTTGAAGCCATTGTGAGCAACGAGGACACAAGTTGTGCCCAGTTCCTTCAGGAAGGCAATGAAACTACTCAAGGCCAGTCTTACTGGTACTGTTGGAACCACTTCTCCATGTGAGAACATTTGCCCACCTTGACTCTTAAGCCCAGTCAATGACACTACAGATGGTGGAATTCTTTTTTGAGGCACTATATATGCTGAAAATTCTTTGTCAGCAGCACTTGCAGCAATCTGAAATAAAAAAAAATTGAAAGAAAAGAGGAAAAAAAATTATACTCATCAACAACATGTTATCTTGTTACCTGAATTATTTCACATGTGAGAGTATTTAGCCCAGTTGTTTCTAAATCAAAGAATAATATCTGTGCATCTTTAGGTGCCTCTGGCCTGTTCATAACTGCGACAATATAAACAACAGGATTTACATTTTTACAAGTCATATGATAAAAAGAAAATTCTATTTAATTGTACTTACCAATAGGATCATCAACTAAATCTGCAATGCCATTCATTTCACATCCAGTGGAGTAGGAAATGCCTTCCCTACTTTCTTCTGCTGCAGCCTTGGAATTTCTATTTTTTTTCCAGAGCATCCTCTTTGACTTAAATTCTTTACTAAGCTGTTCCACTGAGCGTCTCTTCCTTATCATGTCACTTCTGGTCCGAATTTTTCTGGTGATTTCACCTGGTGATAAGCCAAGCTTCTTGTTTACTTTCATTATATATGTTTTCCCTATGTTTTTCTGGCCAACAGTTGCTGCTACTCTAAATGGCAGGGCTTCAGAACTAGCATTAAATTTATACTTTGGATTTTTTGTTGCAACCATATTATTGAAATTTTCATTTCCTTGGGATGATGCACATGGAGCAATTTTTGCAGCATTGTCTGCAAACCTCTTCAACAAGGCTGCTAGTTGTGGCCTAAATTCGAGACTGCTGAGAGGCTTTCCATATGGTAGTCCCCTGTGAGTATAAGTGCCTGGACTCTCGTTAAATTTGCACCATTCTGCACAGCCTCCATGCTCACCATAGGAGTGATTTTCTATGTTCAAGATTGCTGCTCTGACACCTTCTTCATTACCTTTATTTTGCATAATAGCAAATGAAAAGGAACGTGTCAGGTACACCCTCACTTTCTCTGACACTTTCATGTTGAACAATGCAGTAGAAAATCCTTTGCGAGTGTGATTTAAATCAGACCATTTCTCTACATGCACTTCACTTTCTCTCCTCACTGACTGGATTGAGCAGGAATCATCATCACCAATTAGAGTTCCAAGGCTGACATTAGCTTCAGACAGCTGAGGGTTGCGAGTGATAAGGTCCACTGCTAATTGTGGTTCCATAGACTTTGCGCTGCCAACATGATTTTTTCTGCAGTCATGGTCAGATGGAGGATGACCTTTCAAGCACAGACGACACGATTTACTTTTAGAACCAAACGCCAAAATTTTCTTGCTGTGATAGCCAATGAGAGAACCATGTCCTGTAGCAAACAATCAACATCAATAAATTTTTGAAAGATATATAAATATGTATACATTTTCTTTCCTCAGTTTTACCTGAAAGACTATTGTAAGATTTCCCTGTTCCTCGCTTTTGCCAGCCCATGTCAAAGGACCCTTTCAGAAGCACTTTATTCGATGTAGTTTTTTGGAGAGGAACAATACCATCAACTCTGAAAACATAAACAGAGATTAGCACATTCCAGAAAAAGGCAGCAATGACAAGCTCATGCAGCATGCAGCTTTACAATTATGTTTGATATATGTGAGATAAGTTTTGTTTCATTTAAAGAGGACAAAACAAATCACAATAGCCAAACACAAAAGTTTGCACATAATTTAAAAAAGGAAAAGAAACAACATGCTGAAACAGATCATGTCATGCATAATTAAGGCAAGCAGCTACACAAGTAATAATTTTTCTTTGAATGACAATTTAAACAGTTTTGTGTACAACACTACACAAAACATACAAATTTAGTCATACACAATGAAAAATTAACACTCATTTGAATGATTTGCAAAGACAGGCTCATGCTCAAGAGTAACTAACATAAAAAGTGAAAGCAAATAGTTAATTTGGAAGTTTCTTTCACTTATTAGATTACAGTGGGTTAACATTAGAATCATGTTAACTGTTCACAAAATAAACACTATACAAAAGCAAGCAAGCTGTCACAAAAAATACTTATATATCATTGCAGATCATATAAAGAGAGACACTAGTGATGGCTGTCCCAAAACTTGGTAAAAAGAATGCAATGCGCAAAATATTAGGACAGTGAGTTGGAAAAGCCATCACTCGTGTAATACATTCATTTGAATCAACTTCCATAGCACGGGCGCCTGAAAAGAAATTTTAAAGTAACAGGATTAATAAAAATTTTTAATAAGGAAACAGTTGACTAAAATATCCCGTAAAAGTTCAGGTAATAAAAACAAAATAGTTGTTGACTAACCCAGATGGAAGTACACTTTCTTGTTCAGCGAGAGTCAACTGCTTCTCAAGTTGAATACTTTCAGCACAAGACTCTTTAGCTACATCTTCAACTTTCTTGCCAACTCGTCTTTCATGGCGCTTCATCAACGGCCAAGACACTGGTGGCATGTTCATCGCAGTTAACCAGGTGTTCATTTGCTCTGTTCCATTGGCATTGTCAATGCAACCTGTGAAAAATATAATTGTCAATGTTAGGGAAATACAGAGATGCACATGCAATGCGGAAATAATGGTAAACATACCAAGAGCATTCTTGCAATTCATATCGTACACTGAGCACTTCTTCACATCATCATAGTGGTGCTTTCCAGAGTGCACTCTGTGAAATGCACCACAACCTTGGCAAGAGACCAAAACGTCGCAGCCAGTCCAGACTGTCTCTCAGAGCCTTGCACATGTTTCTGAGGGATAAGGGCATCTTGCAATGACTACACCACAATCCCTAGCCAGCTGTTGGAGTTCAACTACGCGCCTCATTGTACAGGTTATACTGCCACAGTCTTGACTTTCAGAGGTACGCATCACTTTCGCGGCGCGAGCCTCGACCAACCAAGCTTTTCTCTTCGCGGAACATTTTCCTTCCACTTGACACATTAATTTTAGCAAAGCGACCGCTCTTTCGGTCTCTAGCTACTACCGACATTGCAACTTGTTTAGCGCGGCGACAACGTAAACAAACAGCTGGAGACGGCGGACGGAGTGCGGCGTTGCCAGATCGTTTTAGCCAACCTTGCGGCATGATTTATCGGCATATAATCAAATTTAAACGCGTAAAAAATAGTTGTTAGGTCTTTTTTTCCACGTCTGCATAGATGAATACACTAATGATCGATACATATGCCCATAACCGTTATAATATAGGAAATGTACCCCCCTGTAGTGTTCTGCTTTTCGTGTTGGAATGTTGCCTTTGTCATCTTAACTAGTCAAATCTCTCATTTTTAACGTATAATTCAATTTAATGGTTTAAGATGGTTGAAAGAGCACTACTGAAGGTTAAAAAATTAAATTGGAGTTCTAGGGTGCTCGGAGGCTTTGCCAATGTCTGTTTTGTTTTAGTCACTGCATTGACTAGCGGGGCTCGTTCCAACTACCTTAATACTTCTTACCAATTTGGTCTGAATTTCCAGACTTTTTTTTTAACAGTGTCCCTATTTTTTTTTTGCAGTTTTTGGCCCTGGAAAGTAAGGCCATGTGCATATTCGGTATGCAGTATTTTTTAACTTATTCTAGGCATCAATACGAAACATTCGGCGTTTCGCTTCTCTTTACGACCAAAAACTCTAATTACAGCACCAAAAAATATTATCACTAAAATTCAGTATTTTTTTAAAAAACTTTGAGCGCGTTGCGCGACCCCTAAAAATGCTCCAAAAAAATCGAAAAAATGCGGAAAAATTTTATTTTGGGCCGAACTTTAAGATTCCGTGCGGCGCTTCTCGATTTTGAAACTTTTTTTTTTCGCGTGGGCCACACTAGGCTCAGGGGACTACCAATGGCAAGGTACCAATGGGTCGATGTGCCACCCGTCGAAATTTACACTTGACAAAATAGAAATCAAAATGCTGGTAAATTCAAAAAATTCCAAGCTAAGGTATTCCGCAGTGTTCTGACAATGGAACATATTTAAAGTCTATCTTATTAAAATTTCTTGGCAGAAAGAAGGCAGTAAATTAATTTTCACGGGTTGGCAACTAGTTTCTCGGCGTCTGCGCCCTTGCGAAAATCGCGAAGCTGAAAGCACCAGCAGTCGCGCATTAAAACTGCCCATCCATTGTTGCTGACGTTGAATTGTTTGGCTTGTTTCAAAAGGCTAGGGTTTCTCTAGTCATGTTTTCTTCAATTCTGTGTAATAGTTCTCCCTTACAACGTACAACACCACGACGGTTGGTTTGACAAACTTCAAAAACTGGGGAGGGAGGGTTTTCGAAACGCGGGTGAGTCTTGTTCGAGGAACATGAGCACTGCAAGTCGCGAGGTGGAGCGAAGTGGTCCTAGTGCTAACTGAATCACAACAACAACAAAATTGTTTTATTGACAGAAAAAAAAGGAATTTTTTGAGAAACTGTATGTCAGAAAAAAAGAACTTTTGGTTTGCAAATTTTCTGTGAATATTTTTTAAGAAAGTCATCACACAAAATTAAAAATTTGTTTTATATGAATTTTCATAAGCAGGAAACAAAGAAAAAAAAAAGAAAGAGAGAAAAATTAATACAGATTTCAAATGCTACAGTTGGTTAACTGTTAACAGGTTGAAAACCTACTGCGCATGCCCAAAAAACACTCCAATCAAGAAGTATTATTGGATAGTTCTACCCGAAAAACTGCGTTCGAACCGACACCAATTCTATTTTTTGCATCTTGTCTACCTGCAGTCAAAGAAATTTTTCTTTTCGAACGTGCTGATTTCAGCTTTTGGAGAAAGGGGAGTAGGGGGGCGATTTGTAACAGGGGCGATTCGTAACAAATGCTTTTTATTAATTTAAGTGGGGGGAGCAGAGGAAACTCTGAGTATGGCCCCTCTTTCACTTCAAGTACAGGGTCCTTGAACAATCGAAGCGGATGTGATCGGTGCTCAGGTATAGTTTTGGAGGGCGTCTGAAATATAGGGTACACCGAAATTTCGGCAAACAGGAAAAATCTTTTATTTTGAGTTCTAGGAAGTTTCTGTCTGGGGCCCCCCAAAGGGGTGTGAATAAACCATCGAAGTACCTTTGGGGGCCTTGAAGCGTGACCCCTTTAAAATGTAACCACGTGGCATAAGTTGCTTTTAATTTGTCCAGTGATAGTTGGTCGTAATTCTTGCGTAACAGGCATTGGGGTGATTCGTAACAGACCCGTATAAAAACAAGATTTTAAGTGTTTTTGCAATTAAATGCTTGAATTATTTCTCGAATCATCTGCTCCCTTATTCCAATTCATTTACACAGCTCGAAATGCTTTTTTCTATTCTATTTTTCATCAAAAAAATAAAAAAAGTGAGGTTAGGATTGACATAGCCGATCAGTTAATGCTGAGGCGGTCAACGGCAGCTTGTAATGTAGTTTTTTAGACGTCTGCGGGACACCCGAAGAAGAACTGGTGGAGGAGATATCATTCCCGACGATGTTTCTTTTAATGTGTAGGATGTTATGAAAAGCTCCATGGCTTTTACAAATCACCCCATGCTGGGGCGATTCGTAACAGCATGCAAGGGTTTGGAAAACGTCTTAGATTTCAAAGATTACGGACTCCAGATTGATCCAATGGAGCTGCACAGTCTAGATGAAGAGCCAGACTGCTCAACTGGCACAAGTTTGACACCGATATGCAGAATGTTCTTAATTTTGTATAGAGAATTCCAAAATCTGTTACAAATCGCCCCATACTCCCTTAAGCTGTACAGACCCAAAAAGAAGCTCGGCTATTGGTCCGCCCCGGCTCGGCTCCCCCCACTCCCTTTTTTTTCCTTTGACGAGTCGAGTTTTGGGCCCTGGAAAAAGGCGATTTTGACAGCAAATTTCTCCCAAAATTTGGGCCCCAACTTTTTAACCAGATTTCAGCATGAGAATCAGCATTCAAAGTTCTGCAAGTCTGCAAAGTCTCATTAAAATCGTATAGAAAATTTCCGAAATGCCTAAAGGGCCACACAAATTGAATCTCAGGCCGGCTGAATCCTGGGTATACTATAAGGCTACTTCGTGCCTAAAAAGATTTTCATATTTATTTTTAATGTGTTTTTCAAACGTGCAGTTTGATTCTAAATGTTATAACATTGTAAAACGGGGGTAAATTCATTTTTTGTCAGCGGGATGACCAATCTTTCTGAAACCACTAACGTGATGGTTCAGTGTAGTTTCAGTTCGGAGATATAACGGGTGTACTTTTCTTGCCCGAGCTTCGAGTGTACTTTTCTTACCCAACCTACCCCTACAGCGCTAATACGGCGCAAATACCACTATTACCAGTAATTACACATAAATTACGGCCATTACGCAACTATTACCTAATACAGGCAGTAGTACAGACCAATTACACACCCGACAACCGACTGATACCAGAGTGAATTCCCCCTCGCACAATTTCACGTTCCTTGCAAGGTAAGCAGTACGTTTTTGTCGCTTGACGGTTTATGAACATGTTAAAAAACATGCATGTTTTGACCTGAAAACTAACGTTGCAATCGAATTTTCTCAAAGTCACCCAATAAAGAATCACTCTGGAAATCAATTGAACTTTTACTGCCGGTTGAATTACTTCGTACACATCCTAACTCCACTTCGAGCAATTGGATCAACAGATGTCACGCCTCACGCACGGTAGCAGGTCGGCGCTTAAGTTTATTGATGCGATCGATCGAGTTCGCGACAACCCAAATTTCCAGCATGTCGACGGCGCACGGTGGGCCAGGAGGGCCCCTTTTGGCGGACACTCTCCCTTCACTGTGGCAAAAAAAGTACGGAAAATTCTGTTTATTTTTTTTGCGAAGATTTTCCGTAGCCCATGTAGGCTCTTAGTCCTACAGAGAATAGTGGAAGGTCCTACGGAGAATATTGACAAGAGGGCTACGGAGAATAGCTTTGCGACAAGGGCTACGGACAAGCTGTTTACAGTATTTTTTCCCTAGCTTTTTGCCACAGCGAATTGTTTCTCAAAAATCTTAGTTTTCAGAGCATTTTTTAGGGGTTCCCAAGAACCCCTATTGTCCGAGGTCCGTGGATTCTTCCCCCCCCCCCTCTCCGATTTTCAAATAAACAACTCTAAACTATTTCAACCATAAAAAAAACGAAAATTCCCAATTTTTTTTTGAAAATTCATCGTGGAAATTTTCCGTAAACGCGAAAAAAATAAATTTTTCAACAATCGAAAACGAGAACCGTTAATGATATGAAAAACTGGTTCAAATAAAAAAAAGTGCCACTCCTCAAAACTAAACCTCCTGGCTCATCAAAGTAACAAGAAATCGTATATGTTCTGAGCAAATGGTCAAAAAATGAAAAAAAACTCCATGGCAACGGCATGGTCCCATCGTACCACCCGTCAAAATTTAAAGTCGCCCATTTTAAAAAAAATCCTAACGCCGTGAAATTTGAAAATGCTTATGCTATCACATTGCACGGTGTCTCAACGTTGGAACATGTTTAAAGTCTGTCACTACTAAAAAGTTCGTAGCAGAAACGACGCATCAAATTAATTTTCGTGGGTTGGCACCAATATGCTTGCCGTCTGCGCCCTTTCGAAAATCGCGAGGCTGAAAGAACGAACAGGCGCCCATTGAAACTGCCCCTCCATTGTTGCTGAGGTTGGATTGTTTGGTATGCTCTCAAAGGCTGCGGTTGTCTTGTCATGTTTTCCTCGATTTTCAACCAGTTATGGAAACGGGAACACCGTGCAATGCGATTAGCATTGGAATTTTTTTTTCTTAGAGCCTCTCCACCGACTCCTCTATGTTAAAGCTACAGGAGCCAAGTAAAGGTGGTCCCACAATGGCCGTTCTTTGACAGACATCCACCGGACATACATCGGACACCCGCTGTAGCTATCCCTTTTAGCGGTTCAGAGACCGTGTTTTGCCTTCATTTATTCTAATTGTGATGCGATATCACCTTCCCGTCACCCAAAAGTTTATATGACCGCGATAATCGCAAACCAAAGGGGGTGTCCGGTGGATGTCCATCGTAAAAGCAGCCATTGTGGGGCCACCTTTAAGGTTAAGATCTATGGATTGGGTAGGTTAGGTTAGGTGTCTCACCGCGGTGCCAGAGATGCTCGACGAAGTGGCGTTAGCATGCCATTTAGCGAACGCGAGCGGAAAGGCGGCCCGAAGTTGAACACGAGTCTCCGTGAGTTCAGCTGAAGTCACACTGCAACCAGGTAACTACATATTCAAAAGTTACCGGCGTCAAAAGTGAAAAAAAAAAAAATTCGACCCTTGACGCCGGTAAATTATGAGAAACGAGTCTGAACTCACAACAAGCTGAACGTTTTCCGTTCATCTTGTCGAAGTAAATTCATTTCTGTAATCAGCTTGTTTTTATCGCTGATTTGATGTTTCTATTAAACTCCGCGCTAGTCGAGGAGTCCTTCCAATTCAAACGATCTTATCTGGTCGTTTTCGTATAAACATTCTTATCTGTAACGCAAGTAATTTTCGCTAAATTGTAACATTTGGGACAGCTACATATCAAAATAACTCGTAATTTCATTCACACAAACTTCAAGATCAAAGAACCCGTTGGCCCAACGGCGTTGGGCTCATAAAAGTATGTTCCATTCACTCTCTTAACTCTCCCAAATGACCGAACTTGTTGAAATTCACTTCAAGCGTAGATCCAGATGGGTAGAAAAGGGACGATTGCCCCTCCCTTGACCCCTAGATAGCCGCCTGAAGGTTAGGAAAAGAGTGACACTTTGCCCCTGAAAGTAGGCAGAAAGTGCTACTTTGACCCCCCTCCCCCCGGTCGTCGCTGGATCCGCCACTGATTCACTTGCGTTGCGTTTCAGATAAAATCCTATAATCGGGAACGAGCACATAAGATGTTTTGTGAATAAGAACCCAGGCGCACTGTAAGCCTCTTATATCAGCGCCGAGCATGCCGCCCTGGAGGACGAGCTTCGAGTGGAACTGGCGGTGCTGGCTGTGGGCCCTGCGCCTGCTCGGCATGGCGCCCCTCTCCAATTCTGGCTGCGGGCCTCCGACGGCATCCCTTCCCTGGTTCACGTAAGTGTCGACTCTAAGGGCCAGGCGGGGATCCAGGATTTTCCTAGTAAGCGGCCAGCACCCTGCGAATTCAAACGCTATGAGTATAGCACCAATTGGCGCAATGCATTTGAACTGGTCTTCATGCAATAGTAAATGCAACTGGTGCAATGCTTTTGAATCGCACGTGAGGAGCAATCACTTCAAAGAGTGGTTCTTGAGTGGTAAGCTATGATAGAAATAACAGGAAAAGTAGCGATATTCATCGGCAACTTTGGCCCGTCCCGTACATTAAGAAACGTACAAATTTCGCAATGTTTGACCCTGACGGGAACTAAACCTGAGTCTGGGGTTAAAATAAATGTATTTTTCGTCATCAGCACCCCCAAAAACATCAGAAACAATGCAAAAACGCAAAAAAAAAGAATGTTCCAAAAATACCCCGCTGGGATTTGAACCCGGGCCCGAACTTCTCCGATTCGCTCGAAACTGGCACCATTGGTTTTTTCTCGTCGCCCCGATTCCATAAATACCCCTACATGCCCTTCTAGCTGCATCCGTTGCCGAGATCAGCCGGTGGCAACTCCCATACCGGCGCTGAAACCAGGCTCCGCTTGGATCCCCCCCCCCCCACCCCCGCCCACTCAGCCTGGTTGCCTGCTCGGGAGGTCACCTTCGTTTCTATAAAATTTACAAAACTTGTAAATCTGCTCCTAAGAATCCATCTTAGGCACCTATACCAAGGTTTAAACATCGGGGAAGACGCCTGTAATAGTTTCGAGCGCGAAAATGTGACGGAAAGTATTGTATTAAGGTTTGGGAGATAATGGTGGCGCAGCGCCAGCCCGCTCAGTCTCGGCATTTTCAAAGAAACGCGATGTTATTTGGCATTTTAGACCCAACACCAAAGCGAGCCGATTATTCCTTGCACATTTCTCTATCTCGTCAGCGGGGCCCCATCAATCAAAGGCTTGCCTGAAAGGTTTCGTGCGTTTTTTAAGATGGGACGGGAAAATGGCCTCCGGCAGCAGTCTCCACTTCAGAAGATAAAACAACATGAAAATTCAATTTTCCCTGCCTCAAGAATGACTCTAGGCAATGAAAAATTTTTACAGAATCGAATTCTGGTGCCATTTTTGGGGCCCGTCCCGTTTATTTTTTGTAAAAAAATGACGGAGGGAGGGCATATATATGATGCATGCTGTGCGCCGTTCGTTCGTTCGTTCGTTCGTTCGTCCGTTCGTTCGTCCGAGGACTTCCCGTGGTCCGATCTTGACCAAATTTGGTATGCAGCCCCCTTTGGGGTGACCCTAAGAACCGCCCGGTGGCAGCAAATCCGATCCGAGCCCGGGGCGCTGCTGCAGGTGCATCATGGTCTACATGGGGTCCAGGAGGATCTCGGCAACGGATGCAGAGGAGGGCATGTAGGGGTATTTTTGGAATCGGGGCGACGAGAGAAAACCAATGGTGCCAGTTTCGAGCAAATCGGAGAAGTTCGGCCCCGGGTTCAAATCCCGCGGGGTTTTTTGGAACATTCTTTTTATTCGAGTTTTTGCATTGTTTCTGATGTTTATGAGGGTGCTGATGACGAAAACGACATTTATTTTAACCCCAGACTCAGTTAATTCCCGTCAGGGTCAAACATAGGAGAAATTCGTACTTTTCTTAATGTACGGGACGGGCCAAATTTGCCGATTATATCGCTATTTTTCCTGTTTTTTGAAAAAAAGGCGGATGGCAGAAATTAGAACAGATTACTGTGGCACTGCGCCCGAGGGCCGAATCAACGACGTATTCCCGAGTCTTAAGTGAAAATGCAGGAGCCACCACACTCAAAAGGACGCTTGAAATCAGCAGTTAAAATGCAAACCCTTTGGTATTTTCCAGGTCTCTTTACAGCAAACTCCCTGCAAAGATTACATACCTTTAAATAAATTCCAGCTGCCATTCACTCCTTTGAATCTCTTCGCCTCCGTGTCGTCTGCCCCGGAAGCCGCCGAGGTATGAAAATTTCACCCCTCGGATTCTGCTTGTTTGGTTGGGAGAACGGTTGGGCTGCGTTGGCTGCGTTTGTTAGGGTTGTGGTGGTTCGTAGTTCGTGCTGTTGCAAAGTGCTTGTCAAACGATATTATTCTGTATTACAACACGTGCCTAACTGGTCTTCAGTGTAAAATGGAAGAAAAAGGGCCCGATTCTCAGGTTCGTTTTCTTTGACTCATGGCATGTCTATTTTTGGGGAAAACGTTACATTCGCTACGTTTTTTTTTGGCGGCTGCATGTCTGTGGTACTGAATTTTTTACGAATTAGTTTTAATTTTTCTCTAAGTCTCCTTTGTGTACTGTTTCAGGACGACTTCGTTCCAAAAAGGAGGAAGAGTAGGAAAGGGAATTTGTCATTCCGGAAAAAATATTCCTGGAGGGTTAGTTTCTGATTCCAAACCACCCCTTTTTCATATTCTATTTCATAGTTTTTAGTACTTGTAGTGGGACCCGGTGGTCTGCCTCTTGATTAACTGATCCTTTTACCTCTTTCCCATCTTTTTCAGAGTTCATCTTCTGCTTCTGAACCCATGGATTCAGACATGGTATACGAACAAATTTTACTGTTAGTTAGCTTTTGATCCTCGAATGGTTGTTTGTATAATAAGATTTTGTTCCCTATTGCAGGAGAAACCACACTGTGAAAATCGTTTCCCTGAGGAAAAATATTTGTTCTGATGATGATGAATTTTTTGGACTTTCCCCCCCCTGGGTATCTACACTACTGAAGCTTTGGAAACTGAAGAGGTAATGTTAAACATTGGAAGGAAATCACCCGTTTTTACGTGCATGCAATTGTAACCCCCCCCTTTTTATTGCAATGATTTTAACTGAAACAGTTTTCTAAAAAACTCTTTGTCTTAAGGTCCCTGTGGTGAAAAAAGGGGCAGGCGCAAGAGGAAGCGCTTTCTTTTCACAGAAAAATCCAAAGCACCAAAAAGTAGGTCTAAATGAAAGAAAAACAAGTTAGAGAAGCAATTTATCAATTTGCTAAGTGGTACTCGTTTTTTGCCTTCAGGTGACACAAATGTAATCTCAGTATTTCAGTCAAATAAGGGTAAACCATTTAATGATGTCTTCTGAAAAGTTCAGGTTTTGGTAACAACATTACTTCAAAAAAATAATGCTTTTATAGTCAATCTATGGGCATTTAACTTGGGGGGTTTGAGATCGGGGGAGCAGGGCTGATCCATTGGTCTACATCACGTTTCATGGCTGGGGTGTGCTAACAAAGCCCCCGAGGAAAGGGCTTCCCTGAGACCTAGCGGCGAGAGGGCGCATGCGCCGGCACCCTTTTGAGGTTAAAATCGTGGGACTTAGAACATTTTGGCTGGCAACAGCACAACATCTAGTAATCTCAAAAAATCATGTAATAAAGGGTAAAATTCATAAGAGGAGAATTTTAGGACTCATTTTTGGTTTTCTAATGAGTCACAACACTTGGTCCTAAAGGTTTAACTTTGAAAAAATTCCTATTCATCATTCAGTCCGAACTTGCACTTCTTCCTATTGTTTTTAAAGGGTAAAAAGTGCTTCATGGTCAGAAAAAAAGCTTCTAACATTATTTCTCCCCAAAACCATCCCTATTCAAAAAAATTACATTACAATTGTGTGTTAAGTATTTACTGAGTTAAACATGTGTCCCCAAGTTGTGTCTTACCAAACACAATACTCGTCTTTACCTTTGTATGGATAAGAAAGTAGGTAAAGAACGAGTAAAAACCTATTTGGTTGTTTTGTTTTTTTATAAATTTAATTTCTTTTTAACAGGTTGGCAGTGTAACAATAGTTGGCAAAAGTGGTGACACCAGTGAAACATCTGATAGTACAGATCTCTCTGATTTAGAAGTTTGTAAACGGGATGAGATTATGCTCAACCAATGTAAAATACAAACCTTTGCAACAGTGCAGAGGTAAAAAAAAAAAATAGCGTATACATCGGAAACTTTGGCCCGCCCCGTCCCTTAAGAAACGTACGAATTTCTCCTATGTTTGACCCTGACGGAATTTAAAAATCTGAGTCGGGGGTTTAAAAAATAAATGTCGTTTTCGTCATCGCACCCCATAAACATCAGAAACAATGCAAAAACTCGAATAAAAAGAATTTTCCCAAAAATTCCCCGGGGGATTTGAACCCGGGCCCGAACTTCTCCGATTTGCTCGAACTGGCACCTTTGGGTTTTTCTCTCGTCGCCCCGATTAAAAAAATCCCCCTACATGCCCTCCTAGCTGCATCCGTTGCCGAGATCCTCCTGGCCCCCATGTAGACCATGATGCACCCTGCAGCAGCGCCCCCGGGGCTCGGATCGGATTGCTGCCACCGGGCGGTTCTTGGGGCCCCCAAGAGGCTGCATCCCAAATTTTGGTCAAGATGGGACCACGGAAGTCCTCGGACGAACGAACGAACGAACGAACGGACGAACGGACGCACAGCATGCATCATACTATATGCCCGTCCCTCCGTCATTTTTTTTCAAAAAAAAAACGGGGGCGGGCCAAAAAGAACTCTCTAATATAATAAATAATAATAATAATCAAGGGGCAAAATTCTGTTGGAATTTGGGAGTGAAGTTTTTCTGTGTTAGAATCTATGTGGTAAACGTTTTTAAATTGATCCAGGAAGCGGAAGAAGGGAATACCCTTTACTTATCCCCAAATTGAGTTTTTTTTTTATTATGTGCCCTTTGAAGGTTTTCATCATTTCTCCAAATTATTTGACTGAATTCCAACATTTTGGAGAAAATCCCCATGGAAAAAGGGTATAACTAACTTAACCCCTTTTACAGTCTAAATTTCATTGGAAAATGGGGATAACTCAACCTTGTCTACATGAGTCCGTTTGACAAATTGGCAAAAGGATATAACTCAACTTGTGTTTTTATGAATCTAGTGTGAAAAGAGTCAAATCAACTTAACCCCCCCCCTTTAATTTTTAAATTTTAATTTGGAAAAAAAAAAGCTAAGTCCAAAAAATACACCAGAGTAACATACACTTTATGTAGACTATTGTTCCACTTGACTTGTCTCCAAATTCCACTTTGTTTAGGAAAAATAAAGGGGAGCTGACTCTGTTTTCCATTTCAACGGAAAGTGATAAGTCGCAGAAATCCTCTACGGAGTGACCTTACCTTTTGATTTTTTTCCAAAATTTTACTAATGCTTTTTGAAATTATTTAAAATCTGCAACATTCATTTGTTTTGTTTTAGTTTTCCCTGCTAACAGTTTTTTGTTTCTCCTGAAAAATGCCCAAAAATTTAGTTATCCCCTCTTCCGTTCCTGGGTCAATTGTTGCAGCATCCCAGCACTGTTTGCTCTAGCACTGTGATCGAGTCAAAATAAGGATGTGATCAAAAATAAGAAATGCAGATGTAAAAAAAACCCCTGTAAAAAGG
>NW_023144630.1:9662175-9695364 GCF_012932325.1 Thrips palmi | reverse complement strand
AAATGTCCAAAGTCACTTTCCCTTAAGCCAAAATGAAGCTTACTCAATTATCTAAAAGGATTTTAACACAGAAATTGTAAAATCTTAATCCGTCTACTTCAAAATTTTTTTTTTTTTAAGTGCTTTTAACATGTATGAGCCCCCTTAACGAAGGCTCCCTGTAAGTTTACGAAGGATCTTTGTAGATTAACGAAGGTGCTTCGTAAATTTTCCATTGTGATTGTAAAATCGACAGAGATTGTTCAAAAAATTAACGAAGGTTTTTGTAAATATACGAAGAGCTTCGTAAATTAACGAAGGAACCGTTGGCAATTTCTTTGCCGAAGGATCCGTCGTTTATTCCGGACATTAATTTTTACAGTGTAATTCACGCCCCTGCAGCGTAGTGCTGTTTAAGTTTATTTTCAAGAAATTGCGCACATTCTTTTTAAAGTTTTTGGTAAAATAAATTTAATTATTATTTTGAGTCGTTTTTGTTGGAATAGGATCAGAAAGGTTCAAATATTCTGAGAAAATTTATTGCTCGATGAAATTTGTGATGCTATGGCCTATCAAGGAACTGAAAGTCAAAATTAACGGCGTTAATTCATGGCGTTTATTAACTTTAACAGCACTGCTGCTGCGGCAAGAAGTCGCCCCGGTAGGTTTGTAGTGTCAATAGCCACACTGCTGAAACAAAGGCATTTAGACTTCGCCCTTAAACAGCGCAAACGATTTACGCCTCTGGAACGGCGTGAAGGGCATTAAAACTTTCCTTGGAAGTCCTACACCAATTCACGCCTCCACGTCCTTGAGGGGCGTAAAAGACTGTTTAGGCCCTGCATGGCGTGGTTTTAATGCCCATGTTTTACTAGTGCACCCCACCCTTGCAAGTGTGAAGCAAACCATGTACATTTTGGTTCACGCTTAAAAGAGTGGGACTGCAAAGTAGATTTTGACTTGCAAAGTAGATACCTTTTTAACTTGTAGGCCTTACGACTTTTTCAGTCAAGTCTACGATAATTTTGATGCAGAATCGAGGTTTCTTGACTTCTGGTCTTTTCGAGTAGGCGCCGATCACATATGCGCGAAATCGACCGTAGGGCAGGATAGGAAAATGTCGTAGCTGACCGATTCGAGACGGCGTGTTAGTGACATTATAGGTCCGCTGCAACAAAAACAATGCTTTCGACGAACAATGCGTTAGCTTAAATTTCAGCAGAGCGCGCCTATACAGGTCATCTATGCTTACCTTGCGAAGTAAGGTAAAAAATCAATTGTGGCTCAATTTTTTGAAAAGAATAAATTGCCAAAAGTAGTTTTGAGGCGTTTAAATTCGATCCCTTAACTTCGCAGCATAGCAGCACCGCCTATCGTCCTCCTTCACTGAGCTTCGATCGTTTCAAAAATACTCTGTTAAGGGGAGGTTCTACTGAAAATATTGCATATTTCAAATTGAGACCCAGTGTAAAAATTTGTTGCAGATGTATAGTAATACATAGTTAATGGTCAAACATGAAATTTAGAGCCCAATACCTCCCTCCAAATCCAGTCGAAGAGGTTTTTTCAGCTTATTGTAGCAATATCTTAAAAAATTCTCCTACGCAAAGCATTTCAACGTAAACTGATGTTCTGGACATTTTTCACTTCTTTGGCTCATATGCAATAAAGCGTGGCATCACCAAGACATGGGACCCTACAAATTTATTTTGTCGTTGCTTTTCAGAAAAAAAGTCTCTAAAATATCAGAAATTTTAACATTTTCTTGAAAATTTATTGACATGCTGTCTTAAAAACACAGCTTATGGTTTTGTAATGGTCCCAGTATCTTACTAATGCCACGGTTTATCAATTATGAACCAAAGAAGTGAAAAATGCCCAGAACATCAGTTTACGTTGAAATACTTTGCGTAGGAGAATTTTTCAAGTTACGACTGGAAATAGCAGAAAATTCCTCTTCGACTGGGTTGGGGGCTAGGTATTGCTCTCCAAACTTCAAATTTAACTATTTACTATGAAATACTTTAAATTTACAATGAATATTGATAATGGGACTCAATTTGAAGAAAGTAAGATTTTCAGTAGAACCTCCCCTTAAAAATGGTTGAAAACGCTCTTTTTATAAACAAAGTTGCTTGTTTTAAAACGACGAATTCGTTGCTAATTCTTTTTCTTACTTAAGTACGCAGCAAAATATTGCTTTGAAACAGCATAAATGCTGTTTCAAAGCAATATTTTGCTGCGTACAAACAACTCGGTCAATCTAAGAAGTGATTACTGCGGGTCACTGGGACTTAACTAGGTCTGTGACTTAATCGGCAATACAAGTTAATGCAAATAAGGCTGTCTACTGGTTTTCAAACATCTTGTTGACGAACAACGCAAGTCGTTATTAAACAACTCAACTCATTTGTAAACAACAATGTGAGAAAAAAGTACGGAACATATCTGGTCAATAATTTGCCTACGTCCGTACTTTTTTTCCGTACCCATTTACATGGGTTCATATGTATCTCCGTTCAATATTTTTCTGTACCATTTCCGTACAAAAATACGGAATTTTTTACAGCGTGTAACTTTGATCATTCAGAAAATTAGCAATATATTTACTGCTACTAAATTACAACATTATTTTTAACAGTGTAGGCTGTTTTGGCTCACAATTGATTTTTGGAACCAATTGTGGGTCAGCAATTTTTTTATCAGCAGGTCAGCTGGTTTTTGGAGTGATGACACCATGGTTACGAATGATCACGACTTACGTTGGGAATAGGACACTTTCGGGGGAAACCATCGATGTGTTGCGCAAGTAACTCTACCAACTCTTTTCCTACGTCGTCCACAAGGAAACAAAAGTCAGGCAGCGCCACTACCAAGAAGTGCTCTCTCCATCCTGACACTGTATCCCACTTGGCGACGTCAAATTTAACCTGTCGATCAAACGAAGCCAAAATTTTTTTAACTGCACGTGGAGCATAAGGATCACTCAGGAAACTTAACACTGAACTGTCCTCGAGAAACTAGAAACTTAACGCACCGAAACTCTACACAGAACGCACGTTGTAATTCAGAAAAACAAAAGTACTTTTCTTGAGAGGTCCGATCGGAGCCCAAAAGCATGCATTCTCCTGCAGAGCAAATCTCAGGAGTGTCGCAGCGAGATGGTGTTTCGACCAACTAACGCAGTGCAATTGATCCATGCAGCGGAAGAAGGGGATAACTAAATTTTCACCATTTTTCAGGAGAAACAAAAAACTGTTTGCAGGGTAAACTGATTCCAATCAGATGAATCATGCAGTTGCATTTTTGTCAAAAAAAGTCTAAGAAACAACAGTGAAAATTTTCGAAAGTGTAGAGATTGTTTCTGTGATATAATTCTTTTCGTTGGAATGGACTACGGAACCATGTTTACTTAGTCCTCCCAAACAATCTGGAATTTGTTCTCCCAAACAATCTGGAATTTGGAGACAATTCAAGTGGATCTGAGGTCTGCGTCGAGTCTGTATTTCTGTGGCACATGTTTGGTGTTACCTCTTTTTTTCCAACCAGTGATTGGGAGTTAAGGGGGCTCACACATGTTAAAAGCACTTTAAAAAAAAAAAAAACTTTGATGTAGACGGATTAAGATTTTACAATTTCTGTGTTAAAATCCTTTTAGATAATTAAGTAAACTTCATTTTGGCTTAAGGGAAAGTGACTTTGGACATTTTTTGGAAATTTAGTCGACACGTTAAAAATTTTGGTTCTCGTAAGATTTTGTTCGCATACTTGCTCAGATCTGTGGGGAAAAAATCAGGGAGACTCATCCCTAGTAGTGTCATAGAATTGACTACAATGGACTTCATATCTGCAATAGTTTTCAAGAAAAAAATAAAATAAAAACAATCTTTTGTTCAAAAATTTGTTTAAAAAATTGTTCAAAAAATGGTTTTTATTTTTTTTCTTGAAAACTATTGCAGATATAAAGCCCATTGTAGTCAATTCTATGACACTACTGGGGATGAGTCTCCCTGATTTTTTCCCCCCAGATCTGAGCAAGTATGCGAACAAAATCTTACGAGAACCAAAATTTTCAACGTTTCGACTAAATTTCCAAAAAATGTCCAAAGTCACTTTCCCTTAAGCCAAAATGAAGCTTACTCAATTATCTAAAAGGATTTTAACACAGAAATTGTAAAATCTTAATCCATCTACAACAAAAATTTTTTTTTTAAAAGTGCTTTTAACATGTATGAGCCCCCTTAAGCTGAGTTGATTCTGAATTTTCTGTCACAGTCTTATTTTGAAATATTCTCCTACGCAAAGTATTTCAACATAAACTGATATTCTGGGCATTTTTCATTTCTTTGATTCATACTTAATAAACCGTGGCATTAGTAACATACTGGGACCATTCCAAAATCATAACCTGTGTTTTCAAGACAGCAAGTCACTAAAATTTCAAGAGAATAGTAAAAATCCTGATATTTAAGGGGGGAGACTCGTCATTCTCCTTCAAAAAATCAGATTTTTGTTTTTGAGTTTTTTGAATTCTTTGTGTCAAACCCTTGAATTGGGTGGCTGGCTGGTTTTGAAATTCAAAACCGTTTGGCCAAAGGACGACATTTTGTATTTTATTTTTCACAGGATAGGTTAGACCGTTCAAACTTTGAAGCCATTTTACTCAATTGCAATATTTTGGGTCTTGCGCGCACGATTTAAGCCAGACCGTTGATTGTATTGACTTCATAATTTTTCCAATGTTTCACCTCCATAAGGCCGTCAGTCTGAACTAGGATATCTTCAATCGGACAAGCGGAAGTGGCCGAAAACGGTTATGGAAATGCTTAAATTTGAATGCTTTCTTTTGTACACCTTAAAATGTAAGTTTCAGGCACTTAGGAACCACCTATTTCAATTATCCTAGTTCAATCTAGAGTGCCGGGAGTCCTTTTGAAGGAGCAACTAAGACATTTATGATATGATGCCCCATTCTCCAAAAATCATGCGCGCAGTGAATTTTTGTCCTATTTTCGAGGTTTGGCAGAAAGATTACAGATCCTAGGTTATGAGGCCTAGAGTCAAACTTTTTTTTCCAAAATGAACCTTAAAGAACCAGCTTTTTATTGGAAAACCCCACTGATCCTCAAATCTATTGGAAATAGTTTTCATGTAAGCCTGAAATTTGCTAAAATTATGGTGTTAAAGACGAGTCTCCCCCCTTAAGTGTTTTTTGTTTCTGAAAAGCAGCGCCAGAATAAATTTGTTGGGTCCCATGTCTTGCTGATGCCACACTTTAATGCATATGAGCCAAATAAGTGAAAAATGTCCAGAACATCAGCTTACGTTAAAATACTTTGCGTATTGCGTAGGAGACTTTTTTTAAGACGTTGCTAAAAGAAGGCTGAAAAACCCTCTTCGACTGGATTTGGAGGAAGGTATTGGGCTCTAAATTTCATGTTTGACTGTTAACTATGTAGTACTACATGCAACAAATATTAACACTGGAAGTCAATTTTAAAAAATGCAACATTTTCAATAGAACCTCCCCGTAAGCGGTCGCGACAAAAAGAATCTCGTGTTGCAACGGGTCGGCACTCACCTTGCTTTCGCCTCGCACCAGCGCGTTGTTTCTCACCTCACCGTAGCCGTCGAAGAGGAGGTGGTCCTTGCTGGAACGGTTCGAGTGTAAATATCCCTGTATGAGGAGGTCGTCATCCGCGTCGTATTCTGATTTGGGACAGGAGCCCAGCGAGCGGACTGTGATCGTGTACGGCCCCTAGAAGAATCGTGAGTGAAATTTCGTTGTGAGGAGACGGTGGTGCTGCGCCAATTGACAGAGAATGAGCCAGTGTGTAACAGGGGCAATGTGAAACAGTTAGTACAGCAAATACCGCAAACGCTTGCCATGTATACACTCTGTCAGAATGTCAGAAACGAAACATGTCTGAAATCCTGGCCCAAATTCTCGCACTTTTGAGAGCTGAGACTCTGAAAACTTGTTCCGATATCGACGGGGGGAAGTTCAACATAGAATGTCAAGCTTTCAGCTTTCCAATAAGTGCAAATTTCGATCAGGATTTCAGACATTCTGACAAAATTTACACGAGTTTACACGCCAGGTGGCGTGTATCTGTTCATACACTGTTGCTCTGCATTACATGCGGTATGAGTGAAGTTCATACCGAAATTAGAGGAACTTCGGCTCAAGTTCATTGAAATTCACCCGAAATGAATGAACCGTCAACGGCCGAAAGGCCCCGGGCGCGATCGCGCCCCCGCGGCCCGGGCCAGTCTGGGCCTGACGGGCCAGTCTGGGACAGTCTGCCCTGTACAGCTTGTTGGTGCTGCCATTCAGCGACGGGGGTTCCTAGCGTCAAACTCGCGGCAGGGTTTTGTGTCAGAGGCCTCAGAGCACGCGCGGGAAGGTGGAAAAGGTGCATAACATCACAATTAGTACTTGACAAACGGGAAACTACATAATAGGGTTTTTGTCAAAATATGTCAATCCAAGTTGACCCTAGTGCAAGGAGTGAAATGCAGATTTGGCCGATTAGTCTCTCTGGGTTGTTAGATCATACAGACAATAACGTTCGCAAAAGGGCGTTGATTATAGTTTTCCCATCTTCGGTCCAGACTTCAAATTATCAAAAATCGAAATTTTACGGGGCAACTTGGAACAGTCTTTTTCTCATGTTTCCAGCAGTCCTAGCCTTCTAGGAGTTGCATACACTGTTAAAAAAAATTACTGAAAATTCATAATTTTTTGTAAGAAGTCGATTTACTTACATTCAGTCTGAATTTTCATACCAAAACTTTCATACTTCGCGGTCTGAAAGTTTCAGACGACGTTAGTCTGAATTTTCAGATCAACATGTTGTATGAAAAATGATACCAGTCGGTCTATTTTATCAGACTAAGTTGTACGAAGACATTGAACAGTCGCACTAAGAAATGCCACTCTGTAGAGTACAACACAAATCGGCGAACTTTTGCCATCGGTTCATCGTAGACGCTCAGCGGATCGTCTCGGCTCAAAAATTAGGTACCCGGCAGTAGACTCCTACTTGCAAAGGTAGTGAAGAGGCTAGAGGTGACTGCTGAAAGGCGAGGGAGAGCGGCCTTAGCCCAACCACGCGCCGACCCGTGGCCATGCGCGAGAGTGAAATTGTATTCTTTGTTATTTAGCTTATACTGCACTTATTAACCTGAATCTTGCTTTGGTGCGCTCATGCCCTTTCAGACAATCACCTGGAATAAATTTGTAACAAAATATTCGCAATTTCGCCTTCAAGTGGCAATTTTAGCTCCAAAAGATCATCCATGCGACACTAGCGACACCTAGCGGATAGACCAATAAGTGTCCATTTCAGAGCTCTGAAACATTCTCTATGCTTTTACGACACTAAACATAAATATTATTTGAAATACAACAGTAGTATTGATAAAAGTTCCGAGAAAATCGAAAAATGTACAAAGGGGAAGGTTTTTTTTCACTCGTTTTCCGATTTCACAAGTATGAATTTAGTTTTCGGATGACAATGTACAAAACTTCATAGCCATCGCTCTAAATATTCAGACTTGCTAGTCTTAATTCAAATTTCAGACAACAGGTCAAACTTTTCAGACAGTTGGTCTTAATATTCGTACCATTTTATGAATTTACGATTCAGACCACCAAGTAAGACGAAATCAGTCTGAATTTTCATATTTTTTTTAACAGTACTGACCCGGTCCGTGATATAACTTAAAGTTCGGATTTTACGCTGATGATGGAAAGAGATGCCTTGCTCTGCAGTTTTGTCTTCTGGTAATCCATATTTTGAAATTTTCAGAAAATGCTTGAATAATACCAGTAGCAACGAGAGTTCCGCGTAGAGCCCTAGTCCAATATCGGTCCTACAAGAGTACCTAGGCCTGAATTCTTGGTCTACATGTTGTGACTTAAATTTATTACAACCATTAACATCAATAGATGCATGGGAATGTAGCTAATTACCTACTGTCCCAAGTTACCCCCGGTCATGGGGTAACTTGGGACACTCTTTCGAGACCGCTGGGAAACGATATAATCGAGGCAAATGAACCAGACAAGCATGAAATCATGGGGAAAGGGTCAAACTTTAACATAGTTAGGATCCATTGGTCTGGGTTGAGAAACTTGCCTCTGGCGTTCAAAAAACGTGAAAAAGTGTCCCAAGTTACCCCCGTTGACGGTATAATGCAGCGATTTGTGCACTGAAATTCCAAATCTTGTCCCCTCGTCCCGCAGCATGCTATTTCTGTACACGCACAAGAGTATTTACTGTTGAAAGTATTGAAACTCGGACAACAGTGTCTCTCACCGCAAGTGCCGCATGAACGCTTCCAGTGGAAATGAGAGACACGAACACTGGCAGCATTAGTTTAGTCTGGCCGCCCCAGAGAAGGGCTCCGCACGACATCAGCCCATGGAGCATGTCTGTCCTGCGGTCGCTCCTGATGATTTGCACGGCAAAACCGGAGCCTGGGATTCCCAGGGTCTTTTTGCATTTTCCAGGCAGGGCGAAGGTTTTCCAGGTGCCAGTCTGGTTTTGCGGGAAATTTTCCAGACGCACCCTGGGAAACGTGACTTCTTTCCAGGTGCGGCCTGGAAGCAGGGGCGAGTATGGGTCATTCCCAGGCCACGCCTGGAAAATTATTCCCACTCTTGGGCCAGCGCCTGAAAATACGTGCGTTCGTCTCAAATATGGGACTTGATACGTGGACAATGAAGACGAAATAAAATGCACTCTGGTTCGGAAAAGGGTTGAGTATGAGTTTTTCACTTTTCGAGAATTACTGTACCATTCCGAAGGTGGCTTGGGATCGCGTTTAATTAATTTCTGAGGCGTTTGAGTGAAAGTATAAAATTAACCAAATTGACTTCTCTTCATAGATTTTGATTCCTCTCAACAAGACGAACAAAAAATGTCTTAACTTGTCAATGGTTTGGGTGAGAAATAGAAGAGTTATTGAGCTTCCAAAGTTCTGAGATGTAGCATTTTGGACACTTATTTGAAAGTTTGAAGCTCAATAACACTTTTCTTTCCCATCCAAGCCCATGGCATGTGTTGACCTTTTTAGTTTCTCTTGTAAAGAAGAATCTATTTCTTTGAAGTGAAGTCAGTTTGATCAATTTTAAAAACTCATTCTAACTGAGGTGACATTTCCTTTTTCCCATTCAAATGTCAGAAACCTTCAAATAAATTAAACTCGAACCGGTTATCCACATTGGTGTGAATTTTGTAAAGCTGAGTTCATATCATTTCTGTGAGTAATATTCTGTTACATTGACTCTTTCAATTGATAAGTTTTGAGATGACACTAAGATATTCTTGAACGGGTTAAAATATGTTACATTTGGGTCGATAAAACGGTGAGTGCCTGCAGCATCAGATTCTATAAGGCAATTCCTTTCATGTGAATACATAATGTATGTCGTGAACTGGACTGAAGTCTGAATTAAAATGGAGCAACGGCATCATACATTCTCAAAGCAGTTATGATGGAAACAAATATTCGACTCTAAATCTATAACGCTTTCCCACTTTGTGTGAACAGAACCTATGTCGACTAGTCGATTCCTTTCATGTAGACACAAAATATGTAGCGTAAACTGGATTGAAATCTGAATGAAATTGGAGCAACGACATGTTACCTTCTCCAAGCATTTGTGAGACAGATATTTTTAAACTTTGAAACAGAAGTGATCATTTTAAGTGAATTTTTTTAAGTGAATCATTCACTTAAAATGATCACTTCTGTTTCAAAGTTTAAAAATATCTCTCTCACAAATGCTTGGAGAAGGTAACATGTCGTTGCTCCAATTTCATTCAGATTTCAATCCAGTTTACGCTACATATTTTGTGTCTACATGAAAGGAATCGACTAGTCGACATAGGTTCTGTTCACACAAAGTGGGAAAGCGTTATAGATTTAGAGTCGAATATTTGTTTCCATCATAACTGCTTTGAGAATGTATGATGCCGTTGCTCCATTTTAATTCAGACTTCAGTCCAGTTCACGACATACATTATGTATTCACATGAAAGGAATTGCCTTATAGAATCTGATGCTGCAGGCACTCACCGTTTTATCGACCCAAATGTAACATATTTTAACCCGTTCAAGAATATCTTAGTGTCATCTCAAAACTTATCAATTGAAAGAGTCAATGTAACAGAATATTACTCACAGAAATGATATGAACTCAGCTTTACAAAATTCACACCAATGTGGATAACCGGTCCGAGTTTAATTTATTTGAAGGTTTCTGACATTTGAATGGGAAAAAGGAAATGTCACCTCAGTTAGAATGAGTTTTTAAAATTGATCAAACTGACTTCACTTCAAAGAAATAGATTCTTCTTTACAAGAGAAACTAAAAAGGTCAACACATGCCATGGGCTTGGATGGGAAAGAAAAGTGTTATTGAGCTTCAAACTTTCAAATAAGTGTCCAAATGCTACATCTCAGAACTTTGGAAGCTCAATAACTCTTCTATTTCTCACCCAAACCATTGACAAGTTAAGACATTTTTTGTTCGTCTTGTTGAGAGGAATCAAAATCTATGAAGAGAAGTCAATTTGGTTAATTTTATACTTTCACTCAAACGCCTCAGAAATTAATTAAACGCGATCCCAAGCCACCTTCGGAATGGTACAGTAATTCTCAAAAAGTGAAAAACTCATACTCAACCCTTTTCCGAACCAGAGTGCGTTTTATTTCGTCTTCATTGTCCACGTATCAAGTCCCATATTTGAGACGAACGCACGTATTTCCAGGCGCTGGCCCAAGAGTGGGAATAATTTTCCAGGTGTGGCCTGGGAATGACCCATACTCGCCCCTGCTTCCAGGCCGCACCTGGAAAGAAGTCACGTTTCCCAGGGTGCGTCTGGAAAATTTCCCGCAAAACCAGACTGGCACCTGGAAAACCTTCGCCCTGCCTGGAAAATGCAAAAAGACCCTGGGAATCCCAGGCTCCGGTTTTGCCGTGTGCGTTAACTAGCTATGTCGTGCTCTCCAGCAGAGGTCGCGTCGATGCTTTCCGAGGTACTTCAACTCCTGTATACACGCCAAACAGTCGTCCGTTCATAGCACTCTGCCTCCTCATAAAAACCTTGTGACGATTGCGTGACCGCCCACACTTAAGTGCTGGCATTGTTGGCTGTCGAGTTGTCCCGCTCACCGCGTCGATCTGGCTCTAATTTATCGTGCACGCACCGGATGTGCTGAAGGGGTTGGTACACTATAGGCAAGGTCAAAATATATACTGTATTCTCGCGAATTTTTTAAGCGGACGGACACTCTCATTCCAGGAACGTGACATCACGTTGAAACGAACGTGACAAAGTGTCACGTTCGTTTGAGCATTGTGTCACGTTCGTTTGAATGTGAACGAGCTGGTTTTCGGCCAATTCACAGCCAAACGAATGTGACACAATGCTCAAACGAACGTGACAGGTTGTCACGACAGGTTGTCACGTTCGTTTCAACGTGATGTCACGTTCCTGGAATGAGAGTAGAGACGTAAACTTACGGGACGTCATAACTGATTCAGGAAGCCGAAGAAGGAAATAACTTGACTGATCTTCAAATTGAGTTTTTATCTTATTGTTGTGCCTTAGAATGGTTTACATCATTACACCAAATTATTTGACTTAATTCCTAGCAGTTAAGGAGAAAATCCACATTGTAAAAGGATATGACTCAACTTAACCCCTTTTACGCTCTAAATTTAGCGGAAAATGGAAACAACTCAACCGAAGTCTACATGACACTGTTTAAAATATTTCCAATAGGAGATAACTCAACTTGTATTTTAATGAATCTAATGTAAAAAGAATCAAGTCCCTTCATTTTGAAAACTGAAATGGAAAAAAGAGCCAAGTCCAAAAAATACACCAGAGTAACGAGCACTTTATGCTGACAAAAGTTCCACTCGACTTGTCTCCAAATTCCACTCCGTTTAGGAAATACACGTTGAGATGTCTAGAAACCCTCCACAGAGTGATCTGACGCTTTTGATGTTTTTCTCAAAATTTAACTTTTGCTTTTTGAACTTGTTATCATCTACACAATTCATTTCGTTTTAGTTATCCCTGCTTACAGTTTTTTTCTTTTTCCTGACAAATGGCCAAAATGGACTTATCCCCTTCTTCTGCTTCCTGGATTAACTGATAATGGGATCTTTTCAGAACTTAATTCATTAAGGGAGGGTGGGGCACTGTGACAAGGGAACTGTTCAATTTGCAACCATCGAAAACGTGATCCGTTAATCCTATCAAAATAATGTTTAAACAAGATAGGTGCACGCCAGACCGTGTCTTGTAGCAGGCTTGGCGATGCGGCGCCAGTTACGACAATGCACGCCTTTACACCTAACATGAGGCTAAAACATATAGATATTAGTTAACTCCCTAACAGCTGAGCGCGCTATGATCTAGAATCCCGAAAACGCGGAAAAAATTCGGAAAAACAAAAGTGCTCTGATTTGGCTTCCGTGTGGCTTAAACTATCCTCGAATGTCCATCTGACAAGAATCAAGTCAAGAAACACCTCGGTCGGTCGCCTCCGACTAATGGAAGGCTCCCAAAGTTGACAAATTTGTCAAACTTGACTAGACGTTTGTTGACGTTCTTCGTTGAGGTTCAGTCAGTCCTCGATTTCTCTGGGAAGGCGAGTTTGAACCCTCAAACACTAGATACCATTTTAAAGGTCTTTTTTCAGGCTTTCTTTTGCACTATAGGATGTTTTTATATGTCATTCTCGGATTACCCTCATGGGAATTTTGGGAAGAGCAGGGAAGTCGCCAGCTGGGAGTTCCAGTCTGGAACTCAGCGGACGAAGCCACTTCGCTCCCACTTCCAGGAAATTCCAGAATGTAACATGTTTTGAAGTCGCCGGAAGTCAAGATCTCTCTTCCATTGACGTCCGAAGACTTCCCCAGACTTCCCAGTTGCTTCCACCGACGTCCGTGCCACTTCCCGAGACATCCCACCCACGTCCAGGGACATCCTACGACTTCCGTTTACATCCTGCGACGTCCGACCCACGTCCAGGGACGTCCAACGACTTCCCTTTCACTTCCAGCGACGTCCGATGACTTCCCTGCCACTTCCCAAGACGTCCGACGACTTCCCTGCCACTTCCTAAGACGTCCGATGACTTCCCTGCCACTTCCCAAGACGTCCGACAACTTCCATGCCACTTCCAGTGACGTCCGACGACTTCCCTGCCACTTCCAGTGACGTCCGACGACTTCCCTGCCACTTCCCAAGTCGCCCGACCCACTTCCAGCGACGTCCGATGACTTCCCTGCCACTTCCCAAGACGTCCGATGACTTCCCTGCCACTTCCAGGGACGTCCGACGACTTCCCTGCCACGTCCCAAGACGTCCGTCGACTTCCCTGCCACTTCCCAAGACGTCCGATGACTTCCCTGCCACTTCCCAAGACGTCCGACGACTTCCCTGCCACTTCCAGTGACGTCCGGCGACTTCCCTGCCACTTCCCAAGACGTCCGGCGACTTCCATGACAATTCAAACAACGTCCCCTGACTTCCATGAACATTCCCGCCACTTCTGCTGTCTTCCCACGACTTCCACCGACATCCCCGCCACTTCCATTGACTTCCCACGACTTCCACCGACATCCGTGCCACTTCCATAGGCTTCCCACGACTTCCACCGACATCCGTGCCACTTCCATAGGCTTCCCACGACTTCCACCGACATCCCCGTTACTTCCATTTTCTTCCCATGACTTAGAGGGACGTCGAGGGACGTCGAGGGACGTCGTGGGAAGTCGAGGGAAGTCCAGGGAAGTCGTGGGAAGTCGACGGAAGTCGATGGAAGTCGATGGAAGTCGACGGAAGTCGATGGACGTCGATGGAAGTCGATGGAAGTCGATGGAAGTCGATGGAAGTCGATTGAAGTCGACGGAAGTCGAGGCCGAGGGAAGTCGTGGGAAGTCGAGGAACGTCGTGGGACATCGTCGGACATCGTGGGAAGTCGTTTGACGTCGAGGGAAGTCAAGGGCAGTCGCGGGAAGTCGAGGGAAGTTGATGGAAGTCGAAGGAAGTCGATGTGGAAGTCGAAGTCGAGAAAGGTCGTGGGAAGTCGTGGGAAGTCGCAGGAAGTCGAGGGAAGTCGATGGAAGTCGATAGTGGAAGTCGAAGTCGAGGGAAGTCGTGGGAAGTCGCGGGACGTCGCGAGAAGTCGGGAGAAGTCGAGGGAAGTCGATGGAAGTCGCGGGACGTCGCGAGAAGTCGGGAGAAGTCGAGGGAAGTCGATGGAAGTCGATGTGGAAGTCGAAGTCGAGGGAAGTCGTGGGAAGTCGCGGGACGTGGAAGTCGTTGGAAGCCGAGGGAAGTCGGCGGAAATCGTTGCACTTTCTTGGATGTGGCTGCGTAATCGGGCTGAAGTTCCGCCAGCTTTCGTACTTAGTCGTCCCCAGGAGGACGTCATCGGCCACCTCATGGGGTGCCCGATGACGTCCCTACCGTGTCACCGAGACCAAGCAATGGGTAGGTCCTCACTCAAAGCAGGTCCGAGCCAGACTGACACATCCGGCGTCCAGGGACCACCTCGGACCCATTCCCCCACCCACGACTTGTCTCGATTTATCTCGGATGTCGGTGGAAGTCGTGGGAAGACTGTGGAAGTGGCGCGTATATCGGTGGAAGTCGTGGGAAGACAGTGGAAGTGGCGCGGATGTCGGTGGAAGACAGTGGAAGTGGCGCGGATGTCGGTGGAAGTCGTCGGAAGACAATGGAAGTGGCCGAGACGTCGGTGGAAGTCGTGGGAAGACAATGGAAGTGGCGTGGATGTCCGTGGAAGTCGTGGGAAGACAATGGATGTGGCGGGAAGTCGGTGGAAGTCGTGGGAAGACATTGGAAGTGGCGCGGATGTCAGTGGAAGTCGTGGGAAGACAATGGAAGTGGCGGGGACGTCGGTGGAAGTCGTGGGAAAACAATGGAAGTGGCGCGGATGTTGGTGGAAGTCGTGGGAAGACAATGGAAGTGGCGGGGACGTCGGCGGAAGTCGTGGGAAGACATTGGAAGTGGCGCGGATGTCGGTGGAAGTCGTGGGAAGACAATGGAAGTGGCGTGGATGTCCGTGGAAGTCGTGGGAAGACAATGGAAATGGCGGGAAGTCGGTGGAAGTCGTGGGAAGACAATGGAAGTGGCAGGGATGTCGGTGGAAGTCGTGGGAAGACAAGGGAAGTGGTGGGGACGTCAAGGGAAGTCGGGGGACGTCGTTGGAAGTCATTTGGACGACTGGGGAAGTCAATGGACGTATTTGGACGAACACGGATGGAATTGGAAGAGTTGGGACGAATTTGGATGTGCAAAATGACTTCCGAGTGACGTCCCAGTTCTATCAGGGTGGCAAAGCCGGAAAACTTCTTTACACAATTTGGCAAAATTAGTGAAATTCGAATTTTTGCGAGAGCCGGGATAAAAATGGCTGGGTTTGGCTGGGTTCAGGTGGTCGGTTTTCAGTAGTCCGGTCATCATAGTTTGATAATCCATCGGCAAATGCTGCGACCAGCTGCAACCCTGGGATTTTATAGCCCTCAAATATGATTTTTTTTAAAAGCTTTTTCAAGACAAAATGCCATCCGTGCCTGCTTTTCCTCACACATGGACACATACATATATAAAACGAACGGGCTTCAGAAGTGCTATGAAGGACATAAATGTATTTACTATTGGTTATTACCGGAAGTGAACTCAAAATCACAAAAATAGGCAGAAAAATGCCGAGATTGAGAAACGTGATACAGAAAATGAACTCAAGGACATCAGAAGTGAGTCTACAGGGTGCAAATGGACATTTAGCACGGATATTTTGTACATTTTGTTTCGTTTTATACATTGAATGAAATTCAACTGGTTGTTGCACTCTTAAAAGCCTACGAAGCATTTGCTTCATAACTACGAAGAAAATGAAGGCTTTGTAGAATTGCTTCGTATTATGAAGAAATGCTTCGTATTACGAAGGATTTTGCTTCATAATACGAAGCATTTCTTCGTAGATTTTACAATGCCTTCATTTTCTTCGTATTACGAAGCGATTCTTCGTAGAGATTTTACTGTGTGGAAACCGTGTAAAATTCAAATATTTAATTTAAAAAATTGGATGGCAGAGTAAAGCCGCTTCACCGTTGTGTTCCTTCTTTCACACTCCTCCTTTTTTTTACAAAGTAAAGGTCCCAGACCTCAAAACTAGTGCCAGCAGCTCTTAACCCGACTTCAATTATTGGCTGAGCGATAGCGAAGCCTGTTACTCCAGTGGGGTTGAAAAGTTTTATCTGTCTGTCTGTGTGTCTGTCCGCACTACTCCTCCTGAACGGCTCGGCCGATCTCGGTGAGATTTTGCACACTCGTTAGGCATGTCCTTGGCTCGGCACACGCGAAATCGTACCATCGTAGCTCAACTGGTTCAGTTTATATAGCCGAAAAACACCTAAAAAACGGCGAAAAATCGAGTTTTCTGCAGGCAGGATGCCTGCTGTCTTGAAGAAAAGGGGGTCTGGGGGGCGGAGCCCCCCCAGCCTCGATAAGTTCAAAGGTTACAAGGGTCAAGATCATGCTATTAGTAGGTGAAGCCACTCTACCAACAGGGAAGGGGGGTCTGGGGGCGGAGCCCCCCAGCATGCAACTGGTTAGAAGTAACCGACGTTGGACAAGCTATTGCCTGCCGAAGGCAGGCTAGCGCCGCAGGCCAAGGTAGGTACGCCAGGCGCGGATCGGCGCGGATTGGAGGAACAGGCAGCGAAACATCGCGAAGCCTGGTACGACAAGACGCGGTCTGGCGTAAACCTGCCTTGTCTTATACAGCAATGTTTTAGCAATTTTTAGTCTTTTTAAGCTTTTTATGCAGTTTCTTTAGAAGCACGTATTCATAGCTCAAAACTAATGCTGGATTCGGATTCCTCGACCCAAATTACCTACTGGAGGAAGATTTCAAGGCCGTAGGAATTTTTTCCGCGTGTTCGGGATTCTAGATCATATCAGTGCGCTGTGACCGACCTTCCCTGCGGCGTCCCTGCGGAGCCCCTAGCGCGACCCCAGCCCGTCCGGAGTGCCCTGTCCTGGTTCCTGCGGTCCCCTCGGCGGTGCCTTCGCGACCTGCCCCGTGTGACCCTGGTGCCGTGTGACCCGGTGTGCCCCGAGACCCCGTCCTGCTTCCAGTGCACCCTTGCCTTCTGAGTGAGTCCCGAGTGTTGACCCTCCGTTTCCCTGTGCTTTCGTTTTCCCCGTGTTTTGCGTGTCCGTGTGACCTCTGCCCCCTGACCCTTTGAAGTTAGAGGTTAGAGTCATGCCGCGTCGCGACGCCCGTCCACGCGGTCCGCGTCCCCCCCTTCGGCCCGCAACAAAAGTACCATGAATGACGCCGAGGAGGAAGCCCCCGCACGCCCCGCGCAGCAGGAGATGGAAAAGACGTGGTCGTGCCCAACGTGTCCCCTATGGTATCTCTCCAGGGACGCCGCCGTCTAACACACAAAGAAAAAGAACAACGAATGTGCGGGAGTTCCGCTGGAGGAGCGAAGGGCGAAGGCGGAGGTACAGGCCAAGAGGAAGTGCGTCCAAACCCTGTCGTTTCCAAACGACCGAGAACGCCGAAACGAATGATCGTTCATGTGGACCGGTTAGCTGCAATTGGTTCTCACATGATGGACCAAAATGGCCAGTGGCTAAAATTTTCTGAGTCCTAATTGCTTCGTGTGTCTTTTCCCAGACCTTGCCCCTGCCCACCCTCCTGAGCATGTCCGTCAAGTCCAAAGTAGTTGGTCCCCGGTCCCGAAGTCGTGACGACATGTCGCGAAGCTGCAGTCCAACATCCGACAATGGTGCGGACGCAGAATGGTACTCGGACTCGGAGAGACCTTCGGTCAAGGACCACTCGGGCAAACGAGATGAAGACAAGCCTAAAGAGAAACGGCTGAACCCTCATCGCCGTCGTAAGCAAGCGGAGCAAGAAGCGGAGCAGCAGCAGAAGCAGCAGCAGAAACAGAAGCCTAACACCAACCCAAGCAGCAGCAGAAACAACAGCCAAAGCACCAACATTGGCAGAAGTATCGCGATGAAGCAGCTGCTGCTCGTGAACAACAAAGCATGATGGCGCAACAGGGCCATTCTTTGTGAGACCATCGAACCCCTAAAATGACCCATCTCAGATTCCAATTTTTTTTTGGTCTTGGTTGATGGGGACCGACCCCCTGAGCACCCATGCCAAAGGGTTTTCAAAAATATCAAGCTGTTTGGATTCCACAGCCATTATAGTTTTTAAGTTTTCGAAATGTGTTAATTTGACGCTAAAGTGGTGATTTTGTTTTTGGGGAGTCCAATGCTGGTTTTTGTCCATCGTTTCCTTTCAGATGAGTCAAAAGAAGAATATAAGTTGGTTTTAGACCCTCTCGCTACGATGTCAGGTTTGCATAGTAATTAAAATTAAGCTAAATTTAGTGAAATAATAGAAATTTTGCTCTACTGAAAATACGTTGTCATCGATTTTGACCGTTCCATGGTCAAAGAAGGGTGTTTATGGGTCGAACAAACTCCAAGAATAAAAAGGTGGGTTTTCGCACTCCTTGACATTTATGAGAGCCAAAAACTATACTTTCCACACTTAAATTTCACTGAAGTAGCCGATATTTTATCCTGTCCTCCTCATTCTCCTCGTATGAGGTTTGTATGGTCCAAATAGGGTAAAGTGCCGAACATAGATCGGGGTACCAAACATGGATCATTTCTGTTTGGGGGTCTAACTGAAGACCAGGTGACCAGATTCTAAATTTCTGTCTTTCCTTGCTTCGACTGACCCTTTGACTGTTCGATGTGAATCTGACAAGTTTGTAACTGCGTCTCTCTACTCTGCAGGGTTGCGTTTAGAAAGACACCTAAAACAGGCCCCCGAAAATCGATGGAAAAACGACGTTCAAAAAGGTGATTTTTGCACCCCTGATTCTGGGCCAAGCAATCACCGCAGTCACTTCAGAATTTTTCATCGTGCACTTTGGACAGACTACTTTGATATTTTGGGACTACTGAATGCATACCACGTTGCTTTGTGTCCGTACGCCTTTTTTTTTTTTTTTTTTTTGGGGGGGGGGGGGGGGTGACTGGGGGCCACTGGCCAATCCTCCCGTCGGGGCCAAATGCCCCCAGTCCGGCCCTGCGTACGCTGGTGGGGTGATCTATGATTGGACCACCCTAACCTAACCTTAGCAAAAATAGTCATATTTTCGTGTCCTCGCAACTTCTACAGTATTCGAGGTACCATTTTTGGTAGCCATGTGACCAGTAAGGTAAACATCAATATTAGATTCAAAAATAGTAGTCAACCCATACTTAATTTTGATCTAGAGAAGATTATTTAAAAAGTGATCCATGTTTGGTAACCTTACCCTACCCAGGAATGCGAATAATTTGGATGAAAGAGGTGCTCCAACACTATCTATGAGGGTACAAATCAATTTTATGGAAGTTTTAAGGTCAAATCATAGTCATACACAACACACAATTAACAAGTTGCTAATACACCTACTAGAAATACCTACTAGAGGAAGATTTCAAGGCCGTAGGAATTTTTTCCGCGTTTTCGGGATTCTAGATCATAGTGGAGCGGATCCAGGCCGAACCGACTTTACCCCGACCCCTTCCGATTTGGCCCCCAATTTTTTTTCTTACTATCCTTGGTCCCTAAAGTCCCCCCAAAAAATTTGGTGCAGTTGTGGGGGTCTCGAGTTTTTGACCTTTTTCAAAATATTAAAAAGGCTGAAAAAACGAAATTTTATTTTTTCCCAAGAAATGCAAGTTGGGGTGGCTTTGATGGTCGTAATCAATGAGAACAAGATAGAAGATCATGATTTGGGCAAAATCTGCCCACCGAGAGCCCCCTACCCACTTCGATGAACACACAAACTGTTAATTTGGAAGTTTTACTTAAAAATGCAAATGTCTGACCTTGCCCCAACTTTTAAAATCCACCACTATGCATTGAAAATTGCCTTAGGGCACTACTAAAAATAACGACAAAAATCTGACGCGGTGAAGTAAAAATTTCTCTAAGCGTTCCAGAAGCGTACCGTCGACGGGGGTAACTTGGGACACTTTTTCACGTTTTATGAACGCCAGAGGCAAGATTCTCAACCCAGACCATTGGATCCTAACTATGTTAAAGTTTGACCCTTTCCCCATGATTTCATGCTTGTCTGGTTCATTTGCCTCGATTACATAGTTTCCAAGCGGTTCGAAAGAGTGTCCCAAGTTACCCCATGACCGGGGGTAACTTGGGACAGTAGGTAATTAGCTACGTTCCCATGCATCTATTGATGTAAATGGATGTTATTGGCTAAGCGATAGCGAAGACCGTCACTCCAGTGGGGTTAAAAAACTTTTTCTGTCTGCGTGTGTGCGTGCGTACGCACTACTCCTGAACGGCTTGGCCGATCTGGCTGAGATTTTGCAGCGTCATTAGATACGTCCTTGGCTCACCACACGCCATAATTCAGCTTTCTATATTAATCCATTCGGTCATATTAGCCAAAAAACACTATAAAAACGGCAGAAAAAAGACAACTTTTTAGGTAAGGGAGTATGGGGCGATTTGTAACAGGGGCGATTCGTAACAAATGCGGTTATTAATTTAAGTGGAGGGAGAAGAGGAAAATCTGAGTATGGCCCCTCTTTTGCTTCAAGTACAGGGTCCTTGAACAACAGAAGCGGATGTGATCGGTGCTCAGGTATAGTTTTGAAGGGCGTCTGAAATATAGGGTACACCGAAAACAGGCAAATCTTTTATTTTGAGTTCTAGGAATTTTCTGTCTGAGGCTCCCCAGCTATGAATCACCATCGAAGCACCGTTGGGGCCTTGAAGCGTGACCCCTTTACAATGTAACCACGTGGCATAAGTTGCTTTTCCTTTGTCCAGTGACAGTTAGGGACGGATTTCTACCGGGCTAAAGTTGGCCAGGAAAATTTCCTGGCCAGGAAAATTATGCCTTTTTTTTTGGGTGCTATAAAAATGCGTCCCATGACGTCAGGAACAACATATCAAGAGATGGCGGAAGCAAATTTTCAAAATTTTACATGACTCTGGACTTAAAAAATTTTTGCGGTCAGGAAAATTTCTTTCTCTGGCAGTCATATAAAAATGCCTCTCATGACGTCAGGAACAACATGTCAAAAGATGGCGGAAGCAAATTTTGAAAATTTTATATGACTCTGGACTTAGAAATTTTTTGCGGCCAGGAAAATTTTACTCTTTGGCAGTCAAAAAAAAAAGAAAATGGGGGTTCAAACGTGTTCATCAGCGGCCCCGGTGACTCTTTGAAAACATCCCACAGTAAAAACAAGTACCGATTTTCTTCTGGTAACCTCTGAAAATGGACTTAGCCGCAAAAGCCGATGAATCTATGAGCTGAGGGACCGTTTTCAAAGTGTCTTGAAAGGCTTCGGGTACTTGTATAAATTAAAATGGGCATTCAAACTTGTTCATCTGCGGCCCTAGTAACTTTTTGAAAACATCTCACAATTTATACAAGTACCGATTTTCTTCTAGTAGCCTCTGAAAATGGACTTTGTCGCAAAAGCCGATGAATCAATGAGCTAAGTGACCGTTTTCAAAGTGTCTTGAATGGCTTTGGGTACTTGTATAAATTACAATTGGCGTTCAAATGCGTTCATCTGTGGCCCCAGCAACCTTTTGAAAACATCTCACAATTTATACAAGTACCGATTTTTTTCTGGGGGCATCTGAAAATGGACTTGGCGGCTGACGCAACTGAATCCGTGATCCAAGTGACCGTTTTCAAAGCGTCTTAGACGGCTTCGGGTACATGTATAAATTACAATGGGCGTTCAAATGCGGTCAACTGCGGCCCCAGTAACTTTTTAAAAACATCTCACAATTTATACAAGTACCGATTTTCTGCTGGTGGCCTCTGAAAATGGACTTAGCCGCAAATGCAACCGTCTCCGTGATCCAAGTGAGTATTTTCAAAGTGACTTGGCCGGCTTCGGGTACTTGTATAAATTGAAATGCGTGTTCAAATGCGTTCAACTGCGGCCCTTGAAGCTTTTTGAAAACATCTCACTATTAATACAAGTACCGACTTTCTTCTGGCGGCCTCTAAAAATGGACTTAGCCGTAAATGCAACCGACTCCCTGGTCCAAGTGACCGTCTTCAGAGCGTCTTGGACGGCTTCGGGTACTTGTATAAATTACAATGGGCATTCAAATGCGTTCAACTGCGACCCTAGTGACTTTTTAAAAACATCTTACAATTAATACAAGTACCGATTTTCTTGTGGTGGCCTCTGAAAATGGACTTAGCCGCAAAAGCCGCTAAATCCGTGACCCCAGACTCATATACAGACCAATGTGATATAGTCATTAAACGAACGTGACACGATTCACGTAAAAAAAAACGCGACGTCACATTCTTGGACTCCCAATGTACTTGGCAGCTACGCGGTGCTGTAACTGTAACGTATACTTGATCGAAATTACATTTCCGTCAGATTCCTTGATTAGAAATCTTTTCCTTGCCTCTAGTAAATAAAAACAACGAATTTTTGTTTTTAAAAAAGGCCTTGTTTTAATCACTTAAAAATATTAACCGACCACACAAATAAGACGCTGCGACGCCAGAAGTAAGCCATCAGAAGAAAGTCGGCACTTGTATTAATAGTGAGATGTTTTCAAAATGCTTCAAGGGCCGCAGTGTAACGGCCATTTCAATTTATACAAGTACCCGAAGCCAACCAAGACACTTTGAAAACGGTAACTTGGATCACGGAGTCGGTTGCATTTGCGGCCAAGTCCGTTTTCACAAGCCATCAGAAGAAAATCGGTACTTGTATAAATTGTGAGATGTTTTTAACAAGTTACTGGGGCCGCAGTTGAACACGTTCGAATGCCCATTTCAATTAATACAAGTACCCAAGGCCGTCCAAGACGCTTTAAAGACGGTCACTTGGATCACGGATTCAGTTGCATTAGCCGCCAAGTCCGTTTTCAGAAGCCACCAGAAGAAAATCGGTACTTGTATAAATTGTGAGGTGTTTCCAAAAGGTTACTAGGGCCGCAGATGAACAAGTTTGAATGCCCATTTTAATTTATACAAGTACCCGAAGCCTTTCAAGACACTTTGAAAACGGTCCCTCAGCTCATAGATTCATCGGCTTTTGCGGCTAAGTCCATTTTCAGAGGTTACCAGAAGAAAATCGGTACTTGTTTTTACTGTGGGATGTTTTCAAAGAGTCACCGGGGCCGCTGATGAACACGTTTGAACCCCCATTTTCTTTTTTTTTTGACTGCCAAAGAGTAAAATTTTCCTGGCCGCAAAAAATTTCTAAGTCCAGAGTCATATTAAATTTTTTAAATTTCCTTCCGCCATCTTTTGATATGTTGTTCCTGACGTCATGAGAGGCATTTTTATATGACTGCCAGAGAAAGAAATTTTCCTTGCCGCAAAAAATTTCTAAGTCCAGAGTCATATAAAATTTTCAAAATTTGCTTCCGCCATCTTTTGACATGTTGTTCCTGACGTCATGAGAGGCATTTTTATATGACTGCCAAAGAAAGAAATTTTCCTGACCGCAAAAATTTTCTAAGTCCAGAGTCATGTAAAATTTTGAAAATTTGCTTCCGCCATCTCTTGATATTTTGTTCCTGGCGTCATGGGACGCATTTTTATAGCACCCAAAAAAAGGCATAATTTTCCTGGCCAGGAAATTTTCCTGGCCAACTTTAGCCCGGTCGGATTTCTTGCGTAACGGGCATTTGGGGTGATTCGTAACAGACCCACGGGTTTTAATACGGGTATTAAAACAAGAATTGAAGTAGTTTTTGCAATTAAATGCTTGAATTATTTCTCGAATCATCTGCTGCCTTATTCCAATACATTTACACAGCTCGAAATGCATTTTAAAGCGAGTTATTCTATACTTTCCTCTAAAATTGAAAAAAGTGAGGTTAGGATTGACATAGCCTGTCAGTTAATGCTAAGGCGGTCAACGGCAGCTTGTAATGTAGATTTTTAGACGTCTGCAGGACATCCGAAGAACAACTGCTGGAGGAGATAACATTACCGATGATGTTCCATTTAATGTGTAGGATGTTATGAAAAGCCCCATGGCTGTTACAAATCACCGCATGCTGGGGCGATTCGTAACAGCATGCAAGGGTTTGGAAAGCGTCTTAAATTTCAAAAATTACGGACTCCAGATTGATCCAATGGAGCTGCATAGTCTAGATGAAGGGCCAGACTGCTCAACTGGCACAAGTTTGACACTGATGTGCAGAATGTTCTTAATTTTGTATTGAGAATTCCGAAATCTGTTACTAATCGCCCCATACTCCCTTACTTGCAACTTTTTGTCAAGTTTCATATCGTTGCATATGTTTTTGAGGCTGCTGATGACGAAAATAGAATCCATCCGGACCCCGAACTGAAAGTTAAGTCCCAGTAGTGTAGATTTTGATGACCAAATGCTATTTTTTGAGAGGATCACGCCCGTTTCTACGGTCGGCCTAGGAAAGGAGCCTGCCGAAGGCAGGTTAGCGCCGCAGGCCAAGGTAGGTGTTCGCCAGGCGTGGATTGTCGAAACTGGCGCAGCATCACTCTTATAAGCCTACGAAGCATTTCCTTCATAACTGCAAAGAAAATGAAGGCATTGTAGAATAGAGTACTCCAAAGAAGCTCTGGCCCGGAAGAAGAAGAACAAAAATGGAAGTAAGAAATTGCAGTTTCTATGAGAAATATACGCTGCGGACCCTCATGCGCAGCGTCTATTTCTCATTGGCTGAGCGATAGCGAAGCCCGTTACTCAGGTGGGGTTGAAAAGTTTTGTCTGTCTGTCTGTGGTCTGTCTATCAGCACTACTCCTCCTGAACGGCTCGGCCGATCTGGCTGAGATTTTGCACAATTTTTGGGTATGTCCTTGGCTCGGCACACGCGAAATTTCACTATCCTAGCTCAACTGGTTCAGTTTTTATAGGCGAAAAACACGTAAAAAACGGCGAAAAATCGAGTTTTCTGCAGGCAAATGCCTTCTGCCTTGGAGAAAGGGGGGCAAACGGGCTAAAGTTGGCCAGGAAAATTTCCTGGCCAGGAAAATTATGCCTTTTTTTTGGGTGCTATAAAAATGCGTCCCATGACGTCAGGAACAACATATGAAGAGATGGCGGAAGCAAATTTTCAAAATTTTACATGACTCTGGACTTAGAAAATTTTTGCGGTCAGGAAAATTTTTTTCTTTGGCAGTCATATAAAAATGCCTCTCATGACGTCAGGAACAACATGTCAAAAGATGGCGGAAGCAAATTTTGAAAATTTTATATGACTGGACTTAGAAATTTTTTGCGCCTAGGAAAATTTCTTTCTCTGGCAGTCATATAAAAATGCCTCTCATGACGTCAGGAACAACATATCAAAAGATTGCGGAAGCAAATTTTAAAAATTTAATATGACTCTGGACTTAGAAATTTTTGCGGCCAGGAAAATTTTACTCTTTGGCAGTCAAAAAAAAAAGGAAATGGGGGTTCAAACGTGTTCATCAGCGGCCCCAATGACTCTTTGAAAACATCCCACAGTTAAAACAAGTACCGATTTTCTTCTGGTAACCTCTGAAAATGGACTTAGCCGCAAAAGCCGATGAATCTATGAGCTGAGGGACCGTTTTCAAAGTGTCTTGGACGGCTTCGGGTACTTGTATAAATTAAAATGGGCATTCAAAATTGTTCATATGCGGCCCTAGTAACCTTTTAGAAACATCTCACAATTTATACAAGTACCGATTTTCTTCTGGCGGCTTCTGAAAATGGACTTATACGCAAATGCAACCGACTCCGTGGTCAAAGTGACCGTTTTCAAAGCGTCTTGGACGGCTTCAGGTACTTGTATAAATAACAATGGGCATTCAAATGCGTTCAACTGCGGCCCCAGTGACTTTTTAAAAACGTCTCACAATTTATACAAGTACCGATTTTCTTTTGGTGGGCTCTGAAAATGGACTTAGCCGCAAATGCAACCGACTCCGTGGTCCAAGTGACCGTTTTCAAAGCGTCTTGGACGGCTTCGGGTACTTGTATAAATTACAATGGGCATTCAAATGCGTTCATCTGCGGCCCTAGTAACCTTTTGAAAACTTCTCACAATTTATACAAGTACCTAACCTGACCTTACCTAACCTTACACTGTTAAAAAAAATCTGAAAATTCAGACCACTTTTGTCAGACTTGGTGGTCCGAATCTATTTTTCAGACTTGTTTCAGACTGCTTGTCTGAAAATTTTGCCTTCCGGTATGAAAATTGCGACCTGATGGTCTCAGAACCTGAATTCAGACCAGCGCAGTCTGAAAATTTAGATGGTTAAGTCTGAAACTCGACCAACCCAAGATTTCGTTTGTCCGCTAGATGGCGCGCATGTTGTGGAACATACCTACTTCTGTTAAAAGGCTTCTAATGTGAAAATATTTAGTTGAAAAGTTCCAAATTGACAGGACTTAATCGGCCATATGAGAACCGTTCTCTGCTGCAAGATTTATCTTCGTAATATGGGTGGAAGTTGAAATCCACATTCTAATTTACCTCTCGCGGGTGGCTCCGTGTCGCCATTTCCTGGGTGCCACAGCCGGCCTCGAGAGTCAGGGAGAAGGACAGAGGACCTTCTCCCTCATTACAATTTTTACTCATGTTGTCCTCTCTGGAGGTTCACACACCAGCTGAGATTCTTTCTATGTCTTATGAACATGTCACGAACCTTAAAGTTCACAATCTTCGTACAGGACTGAATTTTCAGACCACCAAACTCTTAAACGTAAGACTCTCGAGGTCTGAATTTTCAGACCATCTAAATGGTCTGAATTTTCAGACCTCAAGTCTGTTAATAACTTCTTACCAATTTTGTCTGAATTTTCAGACTTTTTTTTTAACAGTGTACCTAACCTAACCTAACCATAAGTCCATTTTCAGAAGCCACCAGAAGAAAATCGGTACTTGTATAAATTGTGAGATGTTTCTTAAAAGTCACTGGGGCCGCAGTTGAACGCATTTGAATGCCCATTGTAATTTATACAAGTACCCGAAGCCGTCCAAGACACTTTGAAAACGGTAACTTGGATCACGGAGTCGGTTGCATTTGCGGCTAAGTCCATTTTCAGAGGCCACCAGAAGAAAATCGGTACTTGTATAAATTGTGAGATGTTTTTAAAAAGTCACTGGGGCCGCAGTTGAACGCATTTGAATGCCCATTGTAATTTATACAAGTACCCGAAGCCCTCCAAGACGTTTTGAAAACGGTCACTTGGACCACGGAGTCGGTTGCATTTGCGGCTAAGTCCATTTTCAGAGGCCACCAGAAGAAAATCGGTACTTGTATAAATTGTGAGACGTTTTTAAAAGTCACTGGGGCCGCAGTTGAACGCATTTGAATGCCCATTGTAATTTATACAAGTACCCGAAGCCGTCCAAGACGCTTTGAAAACGGTCACTTGGACCACGGAGTCGGTTGCATTTGCGTATAAGTCCATTTTCAGAGGCTACCAGAAGAAAATCAGTACTTGTATAAATTGTGAGATGTTTTCAAAAAGTTACTAGGGCCGCAGTTGAACGCATTTGAATGCCCATTGTAATTTATACAAGTACCCGAAGCCGTCCAAGACGCTTTGAAAACGGTCACTTGGACCACGGAGTCGGTCGCATTTGCGGCTAAGTCCATTTTCAGAGGCCACCAAAAGAAAATCGGTACTTGTATAAATTGTGAGACGTTTTTAAAAAGTCACTGGGGCCGCAGTTGAACGCATTTGAATGCCCATTGTAATTTATACAAGTACCCGAAGCCGTCCAAGACGCTTTGAAAACGGTCACTTGGACCACGGAGTCGGTTGCATTTGCGTATAAGTCCATTTTCAGAAGCCGCCAGAAGAAAATCGGTACTTGTATAAATTGTGAGATGTTTTCAAAAGGTTACTAGGGCCGCAGATGAACAAGTTTGAATGCCCAATTGAATTTATACAAGTACCCGAAGCCGTCCAAGACACTTTGAAAACGGTAACTTGGATCACGGAGTCGGTTGCATTTGCGGCTAAGTCCATTTTCAGAGGCCACCAGAAGAAAATCGGTACTTGTATAAATTGTGAGATGTTTTTAAAAAGTTACTGGGGCCGCAGATGAACAAGTTGAATGCCCATTGTAATTTATACAAGTACCCGAAGCCGTCCAAGACGCCTTGAAAACGGTCACTTGGACCACGGAGTCGGTTGCATTTGCGGCTAAGTCCATTTTCAGAGGCCACCAAAAGAAAATCGGTACTTGTATAAATTGTGAGACGTTTTTAAACAGTCACTGAGGCCGCAGTTGAACGCATTTGAATGCCCATTGTAATTTATACAAGTATCCGAAGCCGTCCAAGACGCTTTGAAAACGGTCACTTGGACCACGGAGTCGGTTGCATTTGCGTATAAGTCCATTTTCAGAAGCCGCCAGAAGAAAACTAGGGCCGCAGATGAACAAGTTTGAATGCCCAATTGAATTTATACAAGTACCCGAAGCCGTCCAAGACACTTTGAAAACGGTAACTTGGATCACGGAGTCGGTTGCATTTGCGGCTAAGTCCATTTTCAGAGGCCACCAGAAGAAAATCGGTACTTGTATAAATTGTGAGATGTTTTAAAAAAGTCACTGGGGCCGCAGATGAACAAGTTTGAATGCCCATTGTAATTTATACAAGTACCCGAAGCCGTCCAAGACGCTTTGAAAACGGTCACTTGGACCACGGAGTCGGTTGCATTTGCGGCTAAGTCCATTTTCAGAGGCCACCAAAAGAAAATCGGTACTTGTATAAATTGTGAGACGTTTTTAAAAAGTCACTGGGGCCGCAGTTGAACGCATTTGAATGCCCATTGTAATTTATACAAGTACCCGAAGCCGTCCAAGACGCTTTGAAAACGGTCACTTGGACCACGGAGTCGGTTGCATTTGCGTATAAGTCCATTTTCAGAAGCCGCCAGAAGAAAATCGGTACTTGTATAAATTGTGAGATGTTTCTAAAAGGTTACTAGGGCCGCAGATGAACAAGTTTGAATGCCCATTGTAATTTATACAAGTACCCGAAGCCGTCCAAGACACTTTGAAAACGGTAACTTGGATCACGGAGTCGGTTGCATTTGCGGCTAAGTCCATTTTCAGAGGCCACCAGAAGAAAATCGGTACTTGTATAAATTGTGAGATGTTTTTAAAAAGTTACTAGGGCCGCAATGAACGCATTTGAATGCCCATTGTAATTTATACAAGTACCCGAAGCCGTCCAAGACGCTTTGAAAACGGTCACTTGGACCACGGAGTCGGTTGCATTTGCGGATAAGTCCATTTTCAGAGGCCACCAAAAGAAAATCGGTACTTGTATAAATTGTGAGATGTTTTCAAAAGGTTACTAGGGCCGCAGATGAACAAGTTTGAATGCCCATTGTAATTTATACAAGTACCCGAAGCCGTCCAAGACACTTTGAAAACGGTACTTGGATCACGGAGTCGGTTGCATTTGCGGCTAAGTCCATTTCAGAGGCCACCAGAAGAAAATCGGTACTTGTATAAATTGTGAGATGTTTTTAAAAAGTCACTGGGCCGCAGATGAACAAGTTTGAATGCCCATTGTAATTTATACAAGTACCCGAAGCCGTCCAAGACGCTTTGAAAACGGTCACTTGGACCACGGAGTCGGTTGCATTTGCGGCTAAGTCCATTTTCAGAGGCCACCAAAAGAAAATCGGTACTTGTATAAATTGTGAGATGTTTTTAAAAAGTCACTGGGGCCGCAGTTGAACGCATTTGAATGCCCATTGTAATTTATACAAGTACCCGAAGCCGTCCAAGACGCTTTGAAAACGGTCACTTGGACCACGGAGTCGGTTGCATTTGCGTATAAGTCCATTTTCAGAAGCCACCAGAAGAAAATCGGTACTTGTATAAATTGTGAGATGTTTTCAAAAGGTTACTAGGGCCGCAGATGAACAAGTTTGAATGCCCAATTGAATTTATACAAGTACCCGAAGCCGTCCAAGACACTTTGAAAACGGTAACTTGGATCACGGAGTCGGTTGCATTTGCGGCTAAGTCCATTTTCAGAGGCCACCAGAAGAAAATCGGTACTTGTATAATTGTGAGATGTTTTAAAAAGTCACTGGGCCGCAGATGAACAAGTTTGAATGCCCAATTGAATTTATACAAGTACCCGAAGCCGTCCAAGACACTTTGAAAACGGTCACTTGGATCACGGAGTCGGTTGCATTTGCGGCTAAGTCCATTTTCAGAGGCCACCAGAAGAAAATCGGTACTTGTATAAATTGTGAGATGTTTTTAAAAAGTTACTAGGGCCGCAGTTGAACGCATTTGAATGCCCATTGTAATTTATACAAGTACCCGAAGCCGTCCAAGACGCTTTGAAAACGGTCACTTGGACCACGGAGTCGGTTGCATTTGCGTATAAGTCCATTTTCAGAAGCCACCAAAAGAAAATCGGTACTTGTATACATTGTGAGATGTTTTCAAAAGGTTACTAGGGCCGCAGATGAACAAGTTTGAATGCCCAATTGAATTTATACAAGTACCCGAAGCCGTCCAAGACACTTTGAAAACGGTCACTTGGACCACGGAGTCGGTTGCATTTGCGGCTAAGTCCATTTTCAGAGGCCACCAGAAGAAAATCGGTACTTGTATAAATTGTGAGACGTTTTTAAAAAGTCACTGGGGCCGCAGTTGAACGCATTTGAATGCCCATTGTAATTTATACAAGTACACGAAGCCGTCCAAGACGCTTTGAAAACGGTCACTTGGACCACGGAGTCGGTTGCATTTGCGTATAAGTCCATTTTCAGAAGCCACCAAAAGTAAATCGGTACTTGTATAAATTGTGAGATGTTTTCAAAAGGTTACTAGGGCCGCAGATGAACAAGTTTGAATGCCCAATTGAATTTATACAAGTACCCGAAGCCGTCCAAGACACTTTGAAAACGGTAACTTGGATCACGGAGTCGGTTGCATTTGCGGCTAAGTCCATTTTCAGAGGCCACCAGAAGAAAATCGGTACTTGTATAAATTGTGAGATGTTTTAAAAAAGTCACTGGGGCCGCAGATGAACAAGTTTGAATGCCCATTGTAATTTATACAAGTACCCGAAGCCGTCCAAGACGCTTTGAAAACGGTCACTTGGACCACGGAGTCGGTTGCATTTGCGGCTAAGTCCATTTTCAGAGGCCACCAAAAGAAAATCGGTACTTGTATAAATTGTGAGACGTTTTTAAAAAGTTACTGGGGCCGCAGTTGAACGCATTTGAATGCCCATTGTAATTTATACAAGTACCCGAAGCCGTCTAAGACACTTTGAAAACGGTCCCTCAGCTCATAGATTCATCGGCTTTTGCGGCTAAGTCCATTTTCAGAGGTTACCAGAAGAAAATCGGTACTTGTTTTAACTGTGGGATGTTTTCAAAGAGTCACTGGGGCCGCTGATGAACACGTTTGAACCCCCATTTTCTTTTTTTTTGACTGCCAAAGAGCAAAATTTTCTGGCCGCAAAAAATTTCTAAGTCCAGAGTCATATAAATTTTTAAAATTTGCTTCCGCCATCTTTTGACATGTTGTTCCTGACGTCATGAGAGGCATTTCTATATGACTGCCAAAGAAAGAAATTTTCCTGACCGCAAAAATTTTTTAAGTCCAGATTCATGTAAAATTTTGAAAATTTGCCTCCGCTATCTCTTGATATGTTGTTCCTGACGTCATGGGACGCATTTTTATAGCACCCAAAAAAAAAGGCAAAATTTTTCCTGGCCGGGAAAATTTTTCCCTGGCCAACTTTACCCCGGGTGAAAAAACAATAACGTCTTTTAAACGGCATGATAGAAAGTCACCCCAAAAAATCGGCGTAAACTGAAAACTTCACCCCAAATTTTTTTGCGTAAATTTTCTTGTTATGCCGCTTTTTGGCGTAAACTTGTTTCAGAAAACGCTTTTGTCATTCAGGCCGAATGAGGGCGTGAATCATATGTCACCCCGGGTTTTTCGGCGTAAATTTTGTGTCACGCCAATTTTGGGCGTAACTTTTTGTCACTCCATAATTTTGGCCATGTGTCCGACCATAACGCTTTCAGTGAGAGATTTTTTAAAAATAGCATTGAAAAAAGTGTGTGCACGCACCCCCCTGGGGGCCTCATGCAACTCAGCCTGAAGGCGTCCTGCCATGGCACGATGATCTACGCACAGGAGCGAACATCCAAAGACCGAGACGAGGAAAGGGGCAACGCGAAAGAGGATCCACGCACCGGGGGTGCGTCGTTTACCTGGTTTGAAATTTTTTTAAAAATTTTTCTCAGAGCCGCAGCACTCCACGCATTCACTGATTCAGGGCCCCAAAACGTCCAGGTCCGTGTTTACAAAAGGATACCTCGCAGGATCCCAGGCAACGGCTAGTCCCCGGCGGTAGTATTGTTGCCAGGGAGGGAGAAGGGAGGGGGGTCGCGGCTGCCCCCCACTGCCTCCTCGCTGGGGCCCCCCAGGGGTGGGGTTTCGGTGCATATGGCACACTGCTAATCCAAGTGTGGACAAAGTCCCCCGTTCCTTGCGTGGATCCTTGAGCCAAAATAGCCAAAATAAGCGCAGGCCAGACGGCTAGACAACTGAGCTTGCGCTTGCAAACCTTCGGTGGGTGACTCCATTCGCAGCAAGTCGTTCTGTCGCTGTTTCTCTCACTTCCTTGAGCGCCTATGACAGAGAGACTGCGATACATTCCGCCTGAATTTAGGCAAAAAGAGTGGCGTTCATAATTTCTGCGCACGCTAATGCGAAGCGCGGAGCCTTCCTGCTGACGTGGAAACCACGAGCCGCACCGTTTTGAATTTGGATTAGCTTGGCCCTCGCGCGCGCCACGAGACATCATTATGCGCATTCGAAAACGTTCCGCAAGCAGCCGCCGCTGCGCCGGCTAGCCTAGCCCGGGCACGCTGACTACAAGGCACCCGAAGTGACAGGTTCGACACCAGCCGGCGGTAATGTTTTTTTCAGCACCGAAATGCAAACTAGGTGTACTCAAAGACAGGTCATGGTCTCAGGATAACATTACTACCGCGTTACGGGAGTTGCGCAGTGGTCTGTGGCCAACCTCCTGATTTTCGGGCAGGCCCTCACCCCACACTTAT
>NW_023144630.1:9574988-9661675 GCF_012932325.1 Thrips palmi | reverse complement strand
CTACAAAAGTGTGTCTGCGACCCATATATCCTAAAATTTTATCATTCTCTTCCTTGGAGTAAGATAAATACTTTCTTTATCTGTAACAATAAATTAAGAAGTTTATTGAACAAATCATGTTAAAAATGAAGCGGTAAACAGAGTGTGGTCTAACTTAGAATATAATTTGGAAACTTCACTAACTCTCTTTCCTCAGACCGGTGCCATCTTGCCGAGTTTTTCTCGAACGTGGCCTCAATACCCTGACCCTCCTCATCAAATAAATCAATGCGTACAGGTAAGGGCAGAGGCCCAATCTCTTCAAATGCCCTCAAGTTACTTGCCATCGTAACGTACCCTGGTTTGTACAGACAGCCAGGAGGTGTTACTTTGTTGAGACAAGGGCAGATGATGGGTCCTAGCACACTGCAGGAAATAACCACAACAAAAGTACACAAATTTCTGGCAAATTTTTATCAGGAATTTAGTGTACTTTTCAAGTGCAACAATTGTTGTACAAAGTAGAATGGAACCGGCATGACGAGTGCTGTGCAGTCCAGGGCTCGTTGTGGTTTGTGCAATTCTCGTTGTACTTTCTACAATCCCTGTTGTACTTTCTACAATCCCTGTTGTACTTTTTACCGGTATGCGTGAAGGAGGTACTTCTGTGCCTCCTTGGTGCCGCGAGCCGTGGCCTCCTTGAACTCGGGAGAGTTCACCACGGTGCCAACCTTGTTGCTAAAGGGAGAGCCCACCACGTTGACAGCTGCGGCTCCTTCCAGGATGAGGTCGAAGGCCTCCTTGGCGTTGCCCTCCCAGATAAACTCGACATTGCCGTTCTTCTTAATGAAGAAGGGCACAAACTGGGAGCTCAGCATTAGGACCTCGATTGCTTCCATCATTCTGTCCATACTTTCGCACTCAAGGCCCTGGTCGTAGAAGCACTTCTTAACAAGGTAGGTTTACGCCAGACCGCGTCTTGTCGTAACAGGCTTCGCGATGTCTCGCTGCCTGTTTCTTCAATCCGCGCCTGGCGTACCTACCTTGGCCTGCGGCGCTAGCCTGCCTTCGGCAGGCAATGGCTTCTCCATCGTCGATTTTCCTAACTTGCTGCGTGCTGGGGGGCTCTGCCCCCTAGACCCCCCTTCATTCTAGGTAGAGTTGCTTCACCTGCAGATAACTCGATCTTGACCCTTGTAACTTTTTCACTTGTCCGGGCTAGGGGGCTCCGCCCCCTAGACCCCCCTTTCTTCAAGACAGAAGCAATCTGCCTACAGAAAACTCGATTTTTCGCCGTTTTTTCAGTGTTTTTCGGCTATAAAAACCGAACCAGTTGGGCTAGGATGGTGAAATTTCGCGTGTGCCGAGCCAAGGACATACCCAAAAAGTGTGCGAAATCTCACCGAGATCGGCCGAGCCGTTCAGGAGGAGTAGTGCGGACAGACAGACAGACAGGAAAAATTTTTCAACCCCACTGGAGTAACAGGCTTCGCTATCGCTCAGCCAATGAACAGGGCCAGGTGCACGGGCAGTAGGTGGGACTGCCACAGGACGTTGCAGAAGGAGATGACCTCCTGGACCCTAGTGTAAAGGACTTCCTCGTACTTGGCGAGTGCCATGCCGACAGGACGAGAAAATATGCACTGCGCATGGCTCTGCAGCAGGTGCAATTTTTGGTTCTCTTTTGATGATTTCCTGTTAGGTTGGCCACACAATGGACAAAGCTCCAGAACCTTGACAATTTGGTCTGGCAATTTGGCAGGAATGTCCATTGGATACTGTAGGCAAAACAAAAGCGTTTAATAAGCGAGCGATTGTGACGCTTGGAGCGTTGCCTGATAACACACGGTAAAAACGGAACCTGGTTTTCCCAGGAAGCCAATGGTGAAGGTAAAGGTAGTTTCCAGGGAGTTCCTGTGAAAACCAGGAACCGTTTTCACCGTGCATTTTACTTACAGGAACCACTTGGAAGTCTGGATGGGCCTTGTCCGGTGGAACAATTTGGCAGGCAGCCTGTTTCCCCTGTGACAGAGGCACTTCGAGGCGGCTCTCTTGGGTATCGGCGGCCTCGGAATATTCCTCACCTTCGGCCAAAACCTGCAGATCATTTTATAAAGAGGAATAAGTACGTCGTCGTCGTGTTTCTCATCGCCGCACTGCTAATCCAAGTTATCTATTAGATAACTAGTGCATGCCTGTCCCACACTTGGATTAGCAGTGCACGAGCCCCATATCCCTTACCCTGCAGCAATCCGCCGTCCAAGAAAGCATTTGTATTCGGAACAATTGAGCGTCTTTTAACTTGTCGCCCTTAAAGTAATCCCACCGGATCTCTCCGGACTGCGGGTAACCCGTGGCAGCCATTTCCTTGAAATTGCTTCGGCCGTTGTAGTGCATTTTCAGCGGTGACTTCGGGTCATCATTGCAAAGGCGCAGTGGCCCATGCAGCCACCACACGAACCGTCAAGTCCCCTAAATGTGAACACGAACCCTAAAGTGGGACATTTTGACTATTTTCCCTATTTTAGGCCGTAAACGGCCAACGCGTGGATATTTTGCGAGGTAAAAAATGTTTTTGAGACGGTAGGACCCCTCCAAGACCATATCCGCACAGAGTGTCTTGTTCCCGCTCATACCCCCTCCCCCGAAAAATCTTGAAAATTGGAATGTGATGCAGAAAAAAAGAGAAGTTTTTTCAGACGTCAAGCGCGGATTCGGGGCTTCGAGCCGTTGATGCTCGGACCATTCTAGACTTCAGACATGTTGTAGCGCGTTCTTTTATCTACAAGATGCACTTTAGAAAATTTGTTTCCGACGCTTCGTTTTACGGTGGGAAGCAATCTTCTGAGGGGCTGTAAAGTGGGACACATGCATTTCCTTCGTTTCTTTTAGGTTTTGACCGATTCAGAGGCGTTACATTCACCTCCAGCGTCCTACAAACGCTGCCTTGAATATATTAGGTTGCCAGGTCGGTTTGGAGGCCCAGGCAGTCGGGCAAGTACGGTTATTCGGTACGCTTTAAGTCAGCACAAAATTTAGTCAATGTTTGAAAGCAAATGCTTCTTCTTGGCTTAACCTACAAAGATATCGTTATCGACCATAAGACAAATCTTGCGTAAAATCATATTTTGAACAAAAAAATTTTTAGAAAAAAAGTTGCCGGGTGAACGGTTTTTAATTTTCAAAATTTCAACATGTTTTTTTTGCCGTGCATTTCGAAACTTATAAAATATGACCTGAGCAAAAAATTTCATAAAATGGTTTTGGTCAGAAATTAAATTTTAAGGGGGCAATACACTGAAAATGGCCAAAAACTGACTTGTGCGATTGCTTCCATACGCGTCGTTGAACGTTGTTCAAACTTTGCATGTGACAAGACCTTACAAAAAGAAGCATTTTAAGCCCAGAATGGCATCGATCGGACGTCAGGGAGCGGAGCAGCGCCCAATCAAATTTTCGTCAAAAGTCGAACTGGCGGGCGTCCCTTAGTCCGCAAAAATGAAGATATCTCAATCCCGTTTGCGCCAAAATGTAGGAAATTGAAGCGGCTATAGCGCAAACTAGGATTATGAACATAGAGCAACCGAAAGTACAAAATTTCATTCAAAAACACTTTTTGAGGATTTTGCAAAAATGATCAAAACAGGTTTTTTCGTAAAATTTTGTACTTTCGATTGTTCGATGTTCATAATTCTAGTTTGCGCTATAGCCGCTTTAATTACCTACATTTTGGCGCAAACGGGGTCGAGATATCTTCATTTTTGCGGACTGAGGGATGCCCGCCAGTTCGATTTTTGACGAAAATTTGATTGGGCGCTGCTCCGCTCCCTGACGTCCGATCGACACCATTCTGTGCTTAAAATGCTTCATTTTGTAAGGTCTTGACACATGATAAGATTGAACAACGCTCAACAACGCGTATGGAAGCAATCCCACAAGTCAGTTTTTGGCCATTTTCAGTGTATTGCCCCCTTAAGACCATTTTGTTTTATTGGTTTTCGCCGCATTTCAATTGGTTTAGGCGCTACGGCTGTTTCTAATTTAAATATATCTGTGGAAATCTAATTGATTGAAGAGGCTCATATCAGCTTAACCAGTCGAGATATCGAAAAAGACTTCAGAACCAATCTTGCTTCAAATTAAATTTAGGACATAATACATTTTAAGAAATTTTTTGCTACTGCAGTTTTTGGGCGAAAACGAATGAACATGTCCCACTTTAGGGGACTTTGTCCCACTTTAGGAGACTTTGGCTCCTAAATTGGGACACGGTTCTTGCTGCTCCTACTGGAGCCCCATGGGCTGAAAAAAAAAATTGTTTTCGGTAAAAGACGTGTTTTGACATGAAGATTCTTAAATCCCCGGCGATTTTCGGTGTCATCGTTATTCTGTGAATAACAGACGATTTTCCGTAAAAATCGTCCCACTTTAGGGGACTCGACGGAACTTGGCACCACTGACAGGGTCTCGCTGATAACTTATGTCGATACGGTGGGTGTCCACATCAAGTCCATATGGCACCTTAACGGTGAAGCCCAGGTCAAGGATGTGTACGATTTCTTATCACAAAGGATTCTTGCTTTTTAGAGAGATATCCCTTGCTTTGTCTCTCTTACTCAGCATTGACCAAATTTCATTCCAGGGAGGCTCGTTTTCTTTGACTTAACTAGTCTTCACTGGGGCATGCCTCTCGAGCACATCTAACATATATTCTTGAAGCATCGGGATTCATTTTTTTTCTTTTTTTGTCTTTGATCTCAAAGCCTCGCTGCGTGCAGTGTTTCTGGCTTCTTCTTGAACTAAAAAAGATGGTGGATAGGTGGTACTTTTTGAATTCTTGAGGTATCTTCGCCGGGAAAAACAAAACCCTATGAGCAGTTGTTAGCTGCCCCGATCGAGGGGGAAACAACTTGGGAAAATTTTGTACACCGTTATTTCAAATTCAAATTATTTCACTCATTTCAAACTTATTTCAAGTTATTTCACTTATTTCAAGTTATTTCACTTATTTAAAATCTATTTCAACTTATTTCAAGCTATTTCACACTTATTTCAGCTTATTTCAACTTATTTCACACTTATTTCAACTTATTTCATAGATTTCCTCTCATTGCACACTAATTGTAACATAATTCAGCCGATTTCACACTTATTTTAACCATACTTATACTTTAACTCAAGCTGTTACGTGCTTTTACTCAATTTTAACCTTGCGTTGGTTAAACCAGGGTCGCCTAGGGTCAAATTAAAACTTGCTAATCGGACCCAATGAACCTGTTGAACTTGATCCAGGACGAGAGCGGAATTCCAGCAGTGCGACTTGGTTAGTAACCGTTGTGGAAATATATTCACACAAAATCCTGTTGTTAAGTTGGTATCATTTTTGTCATATGTCTTTTGTCTGATGTTCTTTTGTTTCTGATGTTATTGATGTGATGTTGTTGCTGATGAACAATCTCGTGTGTGAGAGAGTATATGCCCTTACAAAATGGAAAATATATGGGCACTATATGGACAAAATATATGGCCCAACATGTATTGACGACATATGTGGAAAAGATAATTTAGCAAGATACTTTTCCGATATAAAAAATATGTGGCAAATATATAAATTTCATACATTGCTCTATATGTAGGCAATATATAGTGTGAATACCATGGAGTCTGACGACTCGGAGACTTCCTTTACTATTATCAAAGAATGTAACCTCGCCATGCGAGGACATTCAATCGTGGTCGTACTGTGGTCGCCTAGAAGAACTTTTCGCGCTACACCCAAAAAAGACGTTTAAAATTTCCGAACTGTTCCAGTTAACTTGTTAAACAGGATTTCTCAAAAGTTCTGGGAGACTTAAACGCATAGAAAAGAACCTTGCCCCTGCTCAATATATGGCGTCAATATATTTTACAACATAAAATCATGTTGAGAAATATAGGCGCCTTTCAACATCGAGTGCCAAGATTTTAAGAAAAGTTACTTGAAAAGTCTGCCCTCCTCACCCTGCCCCATCCCACGACGGGCACCGTGTCAGATATTGAAACATACATTTCGCGAAGATAATATTATATGGGGGAATATATGCATCATATATTAACGGGCACCAAGATATACCCCCATATATAAACCACGTATTGCTCAAGATAATCTGCAACATATTGAGCAAGATACAATTATATTGGCAATGCATGAAACATATATGGAGTCATATATTGACACATATTTTCCATATATTTTCCTTTTTGCAAGGGTGATGAGTCCTTGATGTACGATGTAAAGAAGTTTTGATGTAAAGAAGTTAATTAAAAGTGATAGAAGATAAATCCGAGTCTCACTCTACCAAATACCTCTACCTAGGTTTGAGAAAAACTACAGGTTATGGGCCCAGGAGCCTTAACTGAGGTATAGTGAGTGAAGAAAACCGGAGGGAATACCCTTTTGAAGATTAACCTAAAAAAGAAGAAACATGGCCGAAGCCGACGTGAAGGATCCAATACCAAGATTGGACAGGACCAATTATTACCCTTGGTCAAGAAGAGCACAGTCGGAGATGGTAGAACGGAACTGCTGGTTGAGTATTGAACCGGGCTACGATAGTGTGGAAGTGGCTCAATTCAATCCAGAACAAGCAAGGACCAACAGGAAAGCTTTGGCGTTCATGCTCAAGTATGTATCAGATGCCTACATAGAAAGCTCTCATAACTTGGCCAACCCACATTGCCAGAGAAGGTTCAAAATACAATAAATCGACGCAGAATGATTTGTTCTAAAATGTTCCACAATTGTTCCAATTTGTTCCTCAACGAGGGCGGCTCCAGGCTCGTTATCGTTTTTCGATAACAAGCTGGCCAGCTTCAAACTAGTAAAAATGCACAAATCGACCCAGAAAAAGTGCAGTTCTTCTTAAAAACGTTTGTTCCAAAATGTTCCACCATCGTTTCACGGCCACCAATAACTCAAATGCGTTTTTCGAAAAACGGTTGTTTTGTTGGGTTGGCGAACTTCGAAAATACAAATCTGCGCAAAAAGAGTTGAAAACAACGCGGTTCGCCTCAGAATCGTTTGTTCCAAAATGTTCCACCATCGTTTCACGGCCACCGATAACACAATTGCGTTTTTGGAAAAACAGTTGTTTTGTTGGGTTGGCGAACTTCCAAATAACAAACCTGCGTAAACAGGGGTGAAAATAATGCTAATCGCCTCAGAATCGTTTGTTCCGAATTGTTCCACCGTCGTTCCACGGCCACCGATAAATGACATGCGTTTTTCGAAAAACGGTTGTTTTGTTGGGTTGGCGAACTTCGAAAATACAAATCTGCGCAAAAAGAGTTGGAAACAACGCGGTTCGCCTTAGAATCGTTTGTTCCAAAATGTTCCACCATCGTTTCACGGCCACCGATAACACAATTGCGTTTACCGCAAAACAGTTGTTTTGTTGGGTTGGCGAACTTCTAAAATACAAACCTGCGTAAACAGGGGTGAAAATAATGCTAATCGCCTCAGAATCGTTTGTTCCGAAAAGTTCCAACATCGTTTCAAGGCCACCGATAAGTAAAATGCGTTTTCGGAAAAACGGTTGTTTTGTTGGGTTGGCGAACTTCCAAAATACAAACACGCGTAAAAAAAGGTGAAAATGATGCTAAGGGCCTCAGAATCGTTTGTTCTGAAATGTTCCACCATCGTTTCAAGGCCACCGATAACACAAATGCGTTTTCCGAAAAAGTTCGCCAACCCAACAAAACAACTGTTTTTCCAAGAACGCAATTGTGTTATCGGTGGCCTTGAAACGATGGTGGAACATTTCGGAACAAACGATTCTGAGGCCATAAGCATTATTTTCACCCCTTTTTACGCGGGTTTGTCTTTTGGAAGTTCGCCAACCCAACAAAACAACCTTTTTTCGAAAAACGCATTTCATTTATCGGTGGCCGTGGAACGACGGTGGAACAATTCGGAACAAACGATTCGGAGGCGATTAGCATTATTTTCCCCCCTGTTCACGCAGGTTTCTTATTTGGAAGTTCGCCAACTCAACAAAACAACTGTTTTTCCAAAAACGCAATGTGTTATCGGTGGGCGTGAAACGATGGTGGAACATTTCGGTACAAACGTTTCTAAGGCGAACCGCGTTGTTTTCAACTCTTTTTGCGCAGATTTGTATTTTCGAAGTTCGCCAACCCAACAAAACAACCGTTTTTCGAAAAACGCATTTGAGTTATCGGTGGCCGTGAAACGATGGTGGAACATTTTGGAACAAACGTTTTTAAGAAGAACTGCACTTTTTCTGGGTCGATTTGTGCACTTTTACTGGTTTGAAGCTGGCCAGCTTGTTATCGAAAAACGATAACGAGCCTGGAGCCGCCCTTGTTGAGGAACAAATTGGAACAATTGTGGAACATTTTGGAACAAATCATTCTGCGTCGATTTGTTGTATTTTGAACCTTTTCTGGCAATGTGGGTTGGCCAACTTCGGGGAGGTTACATAGAAGACATCGGAGAATGTCTTAAGGTTACTGTAAGGTGAAAAAACTATCTTCCAAAGTATAGGTGGCAGTGCTTTGGTTTTTGGTGATTTAGTTGCTTACTATGAAAAACTTTTACAGCCACAGACTGGACTCCCAAATCCCATTAGTTCCAAAGTTATGAGGGTTTTAGTGTTATTTTAGTCGTTTACTAAAAATTCTCCTTGCGATGAACCAAAAAGTTTACGGAGTTGTGATTTTTTATTTTAAGGCCCAATGGACATGCAAACAGACTAGCAAAGCCGGATTTGACAATATATGCATAGATAAGCTGTAATTTCTGTTTGGAAAATGAGTTTTGAATTTTTTACTTAAATTTGGCAAAATTTTGGTATTTTTTGGTGTTTTTTTGTGTTTTTTGAGAAAAATTCCTGTTTTATGTTGGAATTTTGGAAATCCGGCTTTGCTACCAGATAGGCAAATCAATAAAGAACTTGTAAAACAAAAATCAAGTCTCGACAACTTTTGGTTCATCGCAAGGAGAATTTTTAGTAAACGACTAAATTTGTTACGTAAACTTCAATAACTCAGAAAATAATGGGAGTTGAGTGCCTCAACTTTGGGTTTAAGTTCATCTTATAGTAAACAACCTGAAACCTAAATACAAACATGATGCCACAATTATTTTGAAAAATGATATTTCACATTTTTTTCACTTTACAGTAACCTTAAAGCAAAAGACGCATGGGCGAAACTCAAGAAGATACATTTATCTTTCACGCTACTGCAATGTTTAGAGAAGATGAAAGAAATGATAAACACTGTGAAGACTGATGATATTCCTATGCAAGAGTACGTGTCCAAAATTCAAGGCATAAATAGAGTCATTAAGAGTGGCAATTTTGGACTGGAAATGACAGACAGACAATTAGCTGGTGTTTTTCTAATTGGTTTGCCAAGAGATAGATGCAAAGTGTTAATTTCCATGCTCAGCAAGAACTTAGAAGATCTTACGACGGAGAATGTGAAAGCTGCATTGCTACAAGAAGAAGATGAACATGAATATGAAGCGGTGAGTGGAGCTTTCTCAACCAAGAGTAATTACAATACTAGAGGAAGAGGAGGTTATCAAAACAACAGAGGAAGAGGAGGTTATCAAAACAACAGAGGTGGTAACAATTCGAGCAGTGGAAATAACAGTGGCTATACTAGTAATCAAGAAATGAAGTGCTACAAGTGTAGTGGATTTGGACATTTATCAAGAGACTGCAATGAACCTGTCAAGTGTTACAAATGTCAACGATCTGGCCACATTGCAAAAGACTGTACTGTTCAGAAGACAGAAGATACAAAGAAGAACGAAGAAAAGAAGAAGAAGTACCGAGCTTGTGTTACTAGTGCAGCCCAATCATCATCATCGGAGAACCTAAATGTGAAGAAGACGGAATGGATTGTAGACTGTGCTTGCAATGACCACATTTGAAATGACAAGAGCTGGTTTACTTCAATGAAAGCGAGTTCTGGTAGTGTAGAAACTGGAATGAAAGAGGCTGGAAGTGTGCAAGGAGTTGGAACTGTAGAAATACAACTTACTGACAAGTGTTTAGGATGGACTTTAGCTATCTCAAATGTGTTGTATGTTCCTGACTTCTCTTATAATCTGATTTCTTGTTCGCAGTTAGCTAAGAAGGGGATTATCTGTGAAACACATGAAGATTTTTGTCTTGGAAAGGACAAATTCAGCAAGTATGAGGTATTGTTCAAAGCAGAACAAAGAAATGGTTTATATTTCTTAGAGTGGTTAACATTTTCGTTTAGGGAAGGGTTTAAGCTATCTTTTAAGCCCAGATTGGTCAAAATCGGTTGAGGATCTAGGAAATGGCGCTAATTTTAAAACTTAACTAAAGTTTTGAAGTTATAAAAAGTTTTTGGACATAAAAACTTCAAAGACAAAAAAGATTCAGTTTTTCATCCTCTTTCCAAATCTGGTCTTGGATTTGACCTACGACCAATGGTTGCTGAGATATTGCCCTCCAAAGTTGCGTTGTTTCAATATTTAGCAAAAAAGTAAATTGGCCATAGCCCAGCCCCTGGGGGGCCGGACCCCAAACCAAGTGCTGATTATTTCATGGGACCATAGGGGTAGCAAACCCTGAAAACGAGAACCGGATCGGAGCCCATGGTGGCTAAGGCCTGGTTGACTTCACATGGAATGTCCCTCCTGCGGCGGCGATGGGACTTTAGTGGCGCGGCGCGCTGTCGGCGCCGCGCGGCGGGTTGCCGCCCACCCGGGGCGATGGGATGGCTGCAGCGAGGGGTGAATCACTAGCGTACTTATGTGTACAAATAAATCCGTACTCAGTGTACTCACAAGTTCAAAAAGAGCAAAATTCGCTCAGTTTTTACACGATTTGGCGTTGTGTGTCGTCTTAACCACTGAAACAAGCAAATAAAAAGTTTAAAATGTGAAATGCATGAGTGTAAGAAGGTGTATTCACCCGTACTCATGTACTCATGTGTACACCAGAACGCTGAATAACTTACTTGCAGAGGCACAGCTGCCTGTTCTGTTGTTCTGGTGGCAGAGCCGGCCCCTCCCTTAGGAGAATTTCTTATGTCTTGATGAGGCACCGCCTCAAGGTTGCTGGTGGCGTCACCCACCAGCACCCTGTCCTGGTAGTCGTCCTCGTCTGCGTAGCGCACGCCGTTACTCGGCGCTCGCACCGGCATCCTGGCAGGGTGGTCCCGGGAAAAAGGGACCGACGGTCCAAATCCCTCCAGACGGTCCGCCCGCTTGAAGCACCGCTTGGCCACCTTTTATTTTTTTTTTAAGTGTCAGGCGACAAGCTTTACGCGGTGCCAAGCTCGTTCGGCCATCTAAATGTAAAATACTAACTTTGTGCAGAGTGGCGCTTCGGCAGTAAAGGACGCCTTAAAATGTTCTGCAGGTACCACTCGTGCTGCTTTGTGTACCGGGTGCGCCACGGAAACAAGTAAGGTTCCCATTCCACGCAACCGTTCAGCCACACCTGCAATGTCGGTGACAAGTACCGTGGTTTGCCTACTTCCAGGCGCGTCCCTGCCTGTTTTCCATATTTTTCTCAGTGCTCAAAACCCACATCAACCACATACGCACTGCTTCACCTCTTCTGGAATTTCTATTTTATCCCTTCACGGGCAATTCCGATTGACCTGTGGACAGAATAGGGGAGGTGGGGTGAATTGGCAGGCAATCCTTCTCTGTTGTGAGTGATTAATCACTCGCCACTGAAAGTCCCTTCACCCGTTCAAGTCCGTTCACATAAGAAGAGTTTAAGGTTTCACTCGGTAAGAAATCGGTTTCTATTTCCTGTTGATGAAAAGATGACATTGTTTTCATTAAAACAAAATGCGCCAAATTGACACTGGCTGAACTTTGCGGACCGTGGCCTTCTGGTATGCGGTAACGATGTAGACGACTGGATTGGAGAGGGGGGTCCAGGAGCGTGACTTTGGCAGTTTGCCAGATCAGGATGTAGGTGAACGGGGGTCGACCGACTGAAATATTTTATTGTAGCTCTCGGCGGGACCGTTCCAACGAGGTGAACACGATAGGAACCAAGAGTCATGAATGGAGCATTAGCATGATCACAGCCACCAGGGACACAGAAGATACTTCCATTACTTTTAAGATGTTGTGTTGCAAGACCATCAGCCTCGACTTTGGATGCAGCAGTGAATGGGCAGTCAGTCCTCAAGCACTTGACTCGCGCAGCTTGAGTTGGGGCTGCCGATGATGGTGAGGAGGGGTCCAGGAGCCCAGCTTTTTGAGTTGTGGCAATTGGTGCTAAGGACTCGTTTGGCGCTCTTGCAGGGCCTCGATTGTCATGAGTTGCTTCAGAACAAAAATGGGAATCATAAACCCTTTTTTTGATTTCTTCATTTGAAACCTCCCAGTTCCGCGTACGGAACTTTGTCTGAAGATCATTTGGTTTTGTGGAATTGATTTATTTTGATTGTTACAATAACAGCACGAAAGGAGTACAAATCACATCAGAATACAAGACAAGTATAATTGCTTAGGCTACATTTTGAAAAGGTAGGTGTACGCCAGACCGTGTCTTGTCGTCACAGGCTTCGCGATGCCGCGCCAGTTTCGACAATCCACGCCTGGCGTACACTGCAGATGCAAAGGCGATACTAAAGTACATTTTTCGGCGATACAATTAAGTATTGCCATTGGCCTTACGAAAAAGTATTGCCTTCCGAACGGCGATACATAGAAGTTTCGTCAAAATTTGGCGATACTTTTTGGTATTGCCAAAACCACGGCATTAAACTAAGAACTTGTCCCCTTGATTTGTTCAACTGCCAAATTGTGGCAATACTCCAAAGTATCGCCAAATTTTGGCGATGCATTTGAGTATTGCCGTTTTGAAGGCAATACTTTTCTGTAAGGCCGTTGATTAGCAATACTTAATTGTATCGCCAAAAAAGTACCAAAAGTATTGCCATTGGATTTACAGTGTATACACACCTACCTTGACCTGCGGCGTTAGCGTGCCTTCGGCAGACTGCTTTGCTAGACAGACCGCAGAAATGGGCGTGATCCCATTACATAGCATTTGGTCATCAAAATATACCCTTAACTTCAGGTCGGGGGTCTGAATGGGTTCAATTTTCGTCATCAGCAGCCTCAAAGACATAGGGAACATCATAAAACTTGACGAAAAGTTGAAAGTACCTTAAAAGTTGTCCTTTTTCTACCGTTTTTTCAGTGTTTGTAAGGCTGAAATGACTTAACGGATTGAGATAGAAAGCTGAATTTTGGTGTGTGGCGAGCCAAGGACATACCTAATGACCCTGCAAGATCTCAATTAGATCGGTCGAGCCGTTCCGGAGGAACTGCATACACGCACACTCACACGCAGACAGAAAAAGTTTTTTTAACCCCAACTGCAGTAACGGGCTTCGCTATCGCTCAGCTAATGAGGCAAACTTCTGAACAAAAACGTACTGATGAGGCCTCAAAGCGATGCACGCAGGCCCTTTAGACCGGCTTGCGCTTCATGACTCGAATCACATAGTAGACACCCTGGCAACGCCCTGCCTTGGCCACTTCGTCAAATGTAACACTTGTTGCCGCCACTAATCGCACGCTTTGCAGCAGGACTAATGTTCCAATGACACACATAATTTTATTATACGGGTCTTTCAGGTCTCGGGGCAGTTTGCGTGCCGATTCCAAGTTCTGATCGTATTCTTCCAATTGCTTGAGAGCAATCCCATTTAAGAAAAGACACTTAGTGGTACGACCCCCTCCGATCGTCCTGATGTTTTGAGGGCATGTTATCAACCTAAAAAGACTCCAAAAGCCAAAATATTATGTCCGGCAAAAATTTATTGGCTGAGTTATAGCCCAGCAAAGTTACACAAACATGAATTTGGGTATTTTGCCTCATGCAATCAATTTTTGCACCAAGTGGGGGCAGCGGGAGGGGGCAACTTTCCGCCTCGTCTCGCCACGCCACGCGAAAAACAAAAATTAAGAATCAAACGGATTATTGAGCACATCTACCGCACCTCTCCGGCACTTTTCCTCCTGACCAAGTGTCTTTGTTGTTGACGGCTCGCGAGAGAGCCGATTACGACCATTGCCTCCTCTAGAAACTGAAGAGAGTGCATGGCATGCTCCTCCTAGGAGTCAACCACAAAGCACACTCTTCCCAAGAGCATGCTTGCAAGCACACTCTTCCCAGGAGCATGCTTGGCAAGCACACTCTTCCCAGGAGCATGCTTGACAAGCACGCTCTTCCTGCGGGAGCATGCTTGCAAGCAAGGAGAGTGCTTGAAAGCATGCTTCTGGGAAGAGTGTGCTTGCAAGCATGCTTTTGGGAAGAGTGTGCTTGCAAGCATGCTTTTGGGAAGAGTGTGCTTTGTGGTTGACTCCTAGGAGGAGCATGCCATGCACTCTCTTCAGTTTCTAGAGTACAGAATGTTTCCATTGCATACTTGTCAGCAGTTCAGCCTATTGGTAGTCAATCCTATTGCCACTCTTTCCAGCAACTTACAGCCAATATGCTTTTATATGAATGTTGAGGGTGCTGAGTATGTTGCAATCCCCGTTAATAATTTGGAGTACGAATAGGATGTAATGTCACTCAATAAACATGATTTTAACACAACTGCTTTTCTTTATTTTTCCTTGGCCACGTTTACGGCCTGCAGCGGCTCGCTTGCCGCCAGGATCACGACGGCTGCCTGCAGCAGGCTCCTTGGGGCCGCGGCTGCCAGGTGCGTCAGCGCGGCCACGGTCCGCAGTGGCTCGCGGCGGGCGGCTTGGCCGCAGTCTGCCGCTCTTTGTCGGCGAGTCCTTCCCTGGTCCCCTCCTGGTACGCCCCTGCGTAGGACCCGGTAGGTGGCGAAGGGACCCCGACGGGTACTGCGGACCTTCCTCCGCCACTGGCGCTAGCCGGGTCGCCTGCGCGGGGCGCCTTCCAGCAAGTCCTGCATGCATCCGAGCGATTCTTCTAAATTGCTCCCGAGCAGGTGCCGCGCGAGGACTCTGCAGCGTGCCGCGCGAGGACTCTGCAGCGTGCCGCGTGGCGGTCGTACAGAGTATATGGTTCCTTTGGGTACTGGCGCTGCACGAATCGAACTACCTGCCAGTAGGTCTCCAAACACGCCGATTCTTCAGTTGCGTCGTTTATTCGTCTCTGGACACAACGGCACCGGCGCAGAGAATGGTAAGGTAGGCAGGGTACAGGGTAGGGTACTTCCCCCGTGTACACGTAAAGGTGCGTCCGGCGCTCTAAGCGAGCACCACCAGTAATCAAGTGAAGAAGATAAGTCTACCTCCATAATCTCGTGGACATACCAGTAAATAAACCTCCGCGGCAGCCTCTGCAACACGCATGGAGAGAGGCTGCCGGACGGGGTAAGGGTTGGCCATTTCGGAGGCGGCCTTCCGCTTCTAGAGCTGTGACCATGGCAACCAGCAACAACGGGTCCTCTGTAACTACAATTCCGACTTTCCTTTTTTTTTGTTTATCTCACACTAAATTATTATGTAGGTTTTTCTGCGCACCAATGCACGAAATTGTGCGCAACAATGCACGATTTTCTGCATACTTGCGCACGAAATCGTGCATTGTCGCGCACAAATTCGTGCGTTACGAAGTGCATGTTAATTTCGTGCATGGGCGCGCAGGAAACTTACATAGTAAATTAGTTTGTGGGCTATGACTTCCCTTGTGGAGTACATGGGTCTAACGCTAGAGAGTACGCTTTTTTTTAAGTTCAATTCCTCTAATTTAGCTGGCAATAGGGGACTCTCGGGGTACAGCAGATAAACATTACTGTATACCTGGTGAGATTTACATCTAATGGGATTATATCTGGTGGGAATGTATGTCTGGTTAGGTAACCCCTCTCTTTTCTCTTTCTAAAATAGCATAAATATATTGCCAATAAGTTATTATATTATAATAAGTGTGTTAAAGAGGGAAGTGCTCATTTAGGTTCCTGCATCCAGTAGGAGGTGGCCGAAATATGATGGCAACATCCACAACAGCTTCTAATCGTATTTCGAACGGGGTGAGTTATTTAAAATAAGTATAGCTAATTCAAATAACTAGTGCTTCGCGCCGTGTTGCCGCCCGAAGGTGGTGGGGTAGGGCGCCGTGAAATGGACAAAGCCCTCACGTGAAAATGAGAATGTGATTGAGCTAAACAACAAATGCATCAAATACATTCATCACCCTGTTACAGAAAACCCCTAAATTAAAACAAGGTAGGTTTACGCCAGACCGCGTCTTGTCGTAACAGGCTTCGCGATGTCTCGCTGCCTGTTCCTCCAATCCACGCCTGGCGTACCTACCTTGGCCTGCGGCGCTAGCCTGCCTGCGGCAGGCAATGGCTTGTCCATTGTCGGTTATTTTTTAACTTGTTGAATGTTAGGGGGCTCCCCCTACATTCTAAATAGAGCTGTTTTATCCACAGATAACGCGATCTTGTCCCTTGTCACTTTTTAACTTGTCGAGGCTGGGGGGCTCCCGCCCTTCTCCGAGTTTGTTAGATGTGCAAGCATATACGTTACTAGTTTGACTCGGATGTCGGCGGTGCGGTATCCCCTAAACCCGCGCAGCGTCGAGCAAGTTATTAAGAGTTTGGAACCGGCGGCCGACGATCTGAATCGTTCAATCTACAACATTGCTGCACCCAACCTGCAGAAAGCCTACAAGGAGGCCTACGCAGCATACCAAAAGCAGCGTGAAGTGCGGATGAGTCGGCTTGGTAGGTTATGTCGCACCCCACTGCCTGGGGTGCAACCTGTTACTTATCTGCCTCATGGCGTTGACATGGTTATGTGTGACATGTGGGACACATGGTGACGATGGATCCCATGGGAGCTCCTGATGGGGTACCAAAATCCTGTTGGGTGAGGTTTTTTTTTTTTTTTTTTGGTTTTGTGGCTTTGCGGGTTTGACAGTATAAATTTTCAGATGTGCCTGCCGTGTGTGAAGTGGCAAGTGGAGAATCAAGAGTTGTTCTGGGGGGGTCAAATTTGTGTAGAGCGCCAAGTCCCTGTCTCATTTCATCGTTACGCTGAAGTGGCGCGGGGTTACGCCCGTCATAAGACCGGCTACACGAATTGGAAATCCCCTGGAAAGTGTCCTTTTTGGGGACGCAACCCGACTTGCGAAGGTCAGGTTCTTCGCCTGGTCTCTTGCGATTGTGACGCTCGGCTTGGCTGAGGGACACAGCGATGGTCGTTGGCGAGCCCTCTCGACGGTGTTCGAGGGGTTGAGTCTCAACGAGGGGTTACCCACTCGGTACTTGGGCGTACCACAGTGGTTTAAAATGCTGATATAGGGGGAATAAGTCGATTTTTCAAAATCGTCCTGGAGGCATGCTGGGGGGTGGAAACGACTATAATACTCCAATATAACGTAAAATAACTTCATAGACTTTTAAATTGAGCTGGGAGCCACGGGGGACAGGTTCGATTCTAGTATTGGTATTTAGGCAATTTCACCTAATTTTCTTCACCGCCATTTTTTCCGGTAGGGCGATGCTACTGGTAAGCTGGCGTCTTTTTCTCTTAGTTTCATCACTAGACAAAGGAAAGCAGCATATAGCTCAACATCCTTTAGCGCTTGGGCCCACGGTTGCGTTTTTTTGCTATAAATGCATTCAAAACTATAAAAACGTACTTTTTGAGTTTTGGTCATCTATGTGAGCGTATGTAGCTGAGTTATTGGTGCGAGGCGCTTCCCTTACATGTATTAAACATGTCCTGACGATAACTTTTCCGCATACGTCCGCAACACGAAACGCAAGGGCATCAACACCACAAAAAACGTGCCAAATGATTAGTTTTGGGGTTAATCGCTTCTAGTGTGCACCATTCAAAATGAAAAAAAACCTTAGTGCGATTGTTTTTCTTTTCAAATATTTTTTTCTTAGTAACAAAATGGTTTAATGCGGCTCAGAAGTTAAAACTAAGTATTTTGAGCATTTTTTTAGTTTGCATTTTTTGTCAATTCTGTCATTTTTCTTCTAATTTTACTATTTTTCTCATTATTTTAGGATTATAAATCCAATTTTTATCGGACCACCTTTCCTTTGAACTGGTCTTTGCCTATTGCCTACAGATGATTCAGTTCAATTCTGGTATCATTTGGTCGCACGGGACGCTTGCTAGGACTTATTCCCCCGAAAATCGCATTTAAACCACTGTGCGTACACACGATTCGGATTCCCGCGATTCCTGAACAAATCTTGCATAAAAGGAGAGGTTTTTGAAGATATTTCTTAGCTTTTGAGTGTTTGTGTCTTTTACATATCCCTCCATTGAAACTTTTAAGATTTTCGATAAAATTTTGAGCAAATTACGAACGATTCCCGGACTGAATGTACACACGATTCCCGGAGTGGGTAACCCCTCGGTCTCAACAACTTTTCCTGCAATCGCCTCCCGAGTGGAAAAATATTTTGTGGGCCTGGGATTAGGAGGTTGGTATTTAGGTTGCCCAGGTTGGTATGGGCGCAAGTGCCGTTGTCTGGGAGGCGGCTTGTTGACTAGGATCACTTGCTGTTTGCAGCTGTGCTTCACCACGCCCTTGCCGCCTCATCGTCCCAAGCCGTCTTCCTTTTGCCGTTTCGCCTCGGACCGCCATGCAGGGATTCCAGCGACCGTGTCCGTGGGGTCCTTCCCACCGATTCATGACGATGGATGAGGATTCATGCCGGTGGGCCCGTTCAAATTCCGGCCTTACGTTCATAGCTTCGACCCTCCCCGTTGTGTGGCGGGAAAAATCGTGAAGGTGGGGCCTAAGGGTTCTCCGGAATTCCGTTGGGTAAGAAGGTAGTCGACTGATGCAGTGTGTTCGTATTATTTACTGGTTATTAAAGTTTTTTTTAATTTGTGTTGCAGTTGTGCCACTCTTGTGCCTCTCACTCAATCGGGCTTAGTTTGGGCACCCATGAGGTCTTGGAACGAAAAGGCATTGTCGAGTTCCACAAGCCTTCTGAGAGTGCCGAGACCTTGTATCGTGGCATCATTGGAGAGAAGGAGTATAGCAAGATTGGTTTCAACTGCGAGCTGGCGCGATGCTTCTGGGGTGATTGCATCGGCACTCCAGTAGACGACCGGGAGTGCAACTGTGCCAAAAGGAAGTGCCACGGAAACCCTGCCCTGGAAGCTGAGCGGCTTGCATTGGAGGCTTCTTTGAAGAGCGCTAAGATGGACCTTGCCCGTGCCCAAGCCCGGGTGAACCTTCTTCAGGGTGAATTGGACAACTTCGACCCTGAGAACATTCTTGTTGAGTAACCCTTATGCCCGGGTGGCAGTACTTCTGTAGAAATTTTCTGTAAGATTGTAGTTTCTGTTGTTTGTAGGTTGAGATGGACAGATCATGACTACCCCAAGATGAACACGAAAACAAAGATGAATTATGAGAAAGCCAAACCATACATAGAAGAGGGAAAGTGTCTCCGTGCTCCATGTGGTATGTTAATGGGCATGTTTAATGCTGCTTCAACAACATATGCACTGATTGCAGCCAAGCACCGATTGCCACCTCATTCAAACATGATAACTATGAGATCTTCCGATGATTCAATGACATTGTATTCTTCACACACAGATACAGGGTTAAGTGAAGTTGTGTCCAATGTCAATCTCAAGCTCATAGGAGTAAACTATTCTAAGAAGAAAACTCTCTTCTTTGATGAAAACTTCGGTGAGTTCACTTCTTGGTACCAAGATGGAAAATTTGTAAGCCAATTCGGAGTTGAAGTTACGAAATTGCGTCCTCAAGGCAAGAATCCCCATGATGATTTCAATTCCATATCTAAGTCTGTTCAAGTCGCCTTGAATTCAAGTGATGTGAATCCCATCGGTGCGGAAGCCATGCTGAGAATAGGGATTGAAAATGTAAGAAGACTTTACAGAATCACGAAGAAACCTGCCAAGAGGGAACCCCTGGTGTCATCGAAGATTCTGCTGTTGGCTGATGAGGGTTACTCTCCCTGGACATCTGTTGTTTGTAATTGTAGTTTCCTTGATAGAGTTGGACTTTAGACGGTTCTTTGTAGTTAAATTTTGGCGGTTTCCTTTTGACAATCTTCTCTGTATTTTACCAGTTATTCCCGTATCTTTCACGTAATTTTCCCCGTATCTTTCACGTAATTTCATTATTGCACGTTTTGGCTGTAGTTTTAGTAATAAACAATTGGCTCCGTATTTGTTGTTTTCTTGGCGCTTGAACACTTATTTCCACACTTTTAATGTTGGCAACGCAAATACTGGTCTTAGTGGTTGGGGGTTGGCACCAACTAGGCTGGTTGTGAAGGTGGGGGAAACAGGACAGATGGAGGGGGAACCTCGGTCGCCTGGCTGCGGGTTTGTTTAGCGCGCAGTGGTGGTTCAGAGCTCAACCTGACTAGGTTGTGCGCCTCCACTGCTACTACCCACTCCACTGCTCCAGCCTCTTGAGCTTCCGGATCCTCCTGATCTTCCTGATGACTTCCCCTCTGCCGCCTCCTATACCTTCCGGGTCCCCCGAGGATAGGGACGAAAAGCCTAAATGTATGGTGGGGATGGTGGTTCGTTTCGGGCCTGGTGGGGCTGGCTCCTGGACGGTAAGTCTCCAAGTGTTCGTGGCGTTCCCTCGTGTGCCTTGGGTCGTTTCTGACACGGGTCCTTCATCAGTCATGCTCCCACTGCGCTGATTACGTCGCACGGCGATTGGCAGCGGTCAGGCGTCCTGTGGCAGTGGAGTCTGTGACCGACTTTCACGAGCCCCTCGAAGAGGCCGAGGACGGCCTCAGGCGTCTGGCGGGGGTGCACCACGTGTGGGAGCACCAATTCCAGTGCCCCTTTCGCGCGGTGTGTCCCGGCTGCCCTGGGGCCATCCTAGTGACTAAGGAGTGTCGGTGCGCGAAGCGGCAGGCATGGGACGCCCGTGCTCTGGCGCTCGCGCGCCGGCCCTCCGCTGCTCTTGAAGAGCGGGCTGCTGCCCGCGCTGCAGCTGCGGCTTTCGCTTCAAGTGTTCAATTGTAAATTATTCTTTGTAGCTTCTATTTTTTTTATTGTAAATTTTCTTCTTGTTTATTTATTTGTAAATTTCCTCTGTTTTTCTTTTGTCACTCGTTATGAATTTCTTTTTTTAGGGGTTCCGACGAAGGAGGACCCCTATTGCTCGGGACGGCTCAGAATTCTTCTTCTACGGACCCTGCAGAATGGACATTTCGCTCCCGTCATATTAATCCTTTTCATAATACAAGGTAGGTTTACGCCAGACCGCGTCTTGTCGTAACAGGCTTCGCGATGTCTCGCTGCCTGTTCCTCCAATCCACGCCTGGCGTACCTACCTTGGCCTGCGGCGCTAGCTAGCAGGGCTGTAAGCGGTTGAACCTTGCCCTTTCTGACCCCGGTCTGGCGCTTTGCACGGCTGTTCTAGAGACCCAAAATACCGATTTGAGAGTTGGAGGAGGCCCTGGGAACGCTGCAGGGACCGGTGGAAGCAAAAATCTACCTTTTGTAGGAAAAATTCCTATTTAACGCCTAAAAACACCGAAATCGCCGCTGCATGCGTATATCTTGTCAAATGTGGACCCGTTTCTGTCTTCTTGGCTTTACAAATTTTGCTTCAACATGGACCTTCACTTACCAGGCGTAGAAGAGTGTCATAAGGCCTTGGGGAAATATCTTTCAGAATTGTGTACACCAAAATTAGCGTGAATGTCTTTGAGGGTTGCTCGGAGTTCCAGTCACTTCTTTTGATGAATGTTAGAGTTGTTTGCTTGTTTTCTTCTCGGGCCGTCCCCTTATCGAAACTGACACAGTTGACTCAAAACGCTCCTAAGAGAAGGATCATAATTGTTTGTGCTGCGCGAAAATATTGTAATGTAAGCTCTGAGGGTAGGTAACTGAAGAGAAGACGTAGATGTTGATTAAATGATGCTAAGACAGGATCCGATAGACTAGGAGTGCTGAGAAATTCTCTACAAATCGAAAAGCGTACATTGAATGCTGTCGCTGCAGCATGCCTGCAAGCGCGCTCTAGCAGGCATGCCTGTCAAGCATGCACCAACAAGTGGCTACCTGCCATACGCTTTCTGGAGCTGACTGACAAGTCTCTATCCCTCATGCACTAAATGTATGCTCCAGTTAGTGTGGTACTGGCAGGTATCCTTGCTCGTGTGTGCTTGCAGGCATGCTCCAGCTAGAGCATACAAGTACGCATGTCGTTTGAAGAGATACACCTTCTATGGGAAAGCGCTTGGAAAAGCATAGAGTATTTCATCGTCGCTCTTGAAGAAACGCTTGGAACCCACGCGCTCCCAGAGATCCGTACTTGTCTTCGTCACTGTGGAAGTGTCCTTGTAACGGCACACACACCGGTGTACCAAGCAAACATTTACCATTTGCACATTCTGTTGAACGGTTGGCAAAAACAAAACCCATTTCCTAAATCATTTACATGAACACTTTCATGCACCCCATTTATTTGTCCGAACCATTCTTACGGGGCACCCGTACCCCATGTAATGGGTGTCTGAACAGTAGTCATTTGTATGGATTGCACCCATAAAGGTCTAAACCATACAAAGTTTCCAAACTCGGACAAGGCTTGTCATATTTTTAGGGGTTCCCAAGAACCCTATTGTCCGAGGTCCGTGGATTCTTCCCCCCCCCCTCTTCGATTTTCAAATAAACAACTCTAAACTATTTCAACCATAAAAAAAAAACGAAAATTCCAATTTTTTCGAAAATTCATCGTGGAAATTTTCCGTAAACGCGAAAAACATAAATTTGCAACAATCGAAAACGAAAACCGTTAATGATATGAAAAATGGTTCAAATAAAAATGTGCCACTCCTCAAAACTAAACCTCCTGGCTCATCAAAGTAACAAGAATCGTATATGTTCTGAGCAAATGGTCAAAACATGAAAAAAATCTCCATGGCAACGGCATGGTCCCATCGTACCACCCGTCAAAATTTAAAGTCGCCCATTTAAAAAAATCTAAACGCCGTGAAATTTGAAAATGCTGATGCTAACACATTGCACGGTGTCTCAACGTTGGAACATCTTTAAAGTCTGTCACTACTAAAAAGTTCGTAGCAGAAACGACGCATCAAATTAATTTTCGTGGGTTGGCACCAATATGCTTCCCGTCTGCGCCCTTTCGAAAATCGCGAGGCTGAAAGAACGAACAGGCGCCCATTGAAACTGCCCCTCCATTGTTGCTGAGGTTGGATTGTTTTGCATACTCTCAAAGGCTGCGGTTGTCTTGTCATGTTTTCCCTCGATTTCAACCCAGTTATGGAAACGGGAACACCGTGCAATGCGATTAGCATTGGAATTTTTTTTTTTCAAAGAAGGTTTGTCAACTGTGAGGGTCGTCACAAACGTAACTTTCGGCGCTTAACACAATGGTAGTTTACAAGTTACCCCTAATTGGTCGGTGGGTAGCGGGTTTGCCTACCTTTGCATTACACTTTTGCCTAACCTAGCAGGCGTTTCTTAAGCGAACCCAAAGAGCTGGGTCTCAATGGGTCCTAACCCATCCAGGATTAAATGGATCAGAACCCATGGTCGAATGGGTTCTGTCTGCTATAGAATGAAAAACAAAAAAAAAAAAAAAAAAAAAAAAAACAACTGTACTACAAGCTTCAAGCAAAATAAAAAACTGCATTATTTCCGGGCCTCGTCAATTTGGCACTGCCAATCCAGTGTGAGACAGTCTCACACTTGTAGGTGTGGGACTTTTGTCTCACGCTTACAAGTGTGAGCCACGTTCGTCTCACGCTTGCAAGTGTGAGCAACTTTGTCTCACGCCTGCAAGTGTGGGCAACGAAGTCGCACACTTCCAAGTGTGGGACACAGCTTGTCCCACACTTGCTGCCTATGCTAGATTTGTGATAATGCCACGGGTCCAGCGCCTGCAAGTGTAGGACAAACCGTGTCTCACACTTGCAAGTGTAAGACATCGATGTCTCACACTTTCCAGCGTGAGACAAACGGGCTCACACATGTAAGCGTGAGAAAATGTCTCACACCTATAGTCTCACACTTGGATTGGCCGTGCAAAGCCGTGTGCCATCTCTTCAGAGAATAAAGATTTTACTATTCTCTCCACCTTGCGACAGTACGCACTTGTAGTTTCTGAACCAGAAGAGTTGCCGTTACCAAACTGTGTCAAAAGGATTTCATAAAAAAGTGGCAACAGACACGGGCGTCTTTCATCAAAGTAAAATGAAGAGTTAACCCTTACCACACCAGAAAGGTAACAATATTTCTCGCGCACAAAACATTATGAGACTTCTCTAAGGGTGCGCTTCGTGCCAAATGTGTCAGTTTCGATAAGTGTTCGGCCCCAGAAAACAAGCATCAACCCCAACTCACATCAAGAGAAATGACTTTGAACTTTCAGGCACCTCAAAGACAATGTAGCTAATTTTGGTGTGCTCATTAGTCAAAGATATTTCCACAATGACATAATGGCACTCTTCTACGTCTTGATTACTGAAGGTCGATGATGAAGCAGAATTTGTAAAGCCAAAAAGACAGAAAAGGGTCCACATATGACGAGATATACGCATGCAGCGGTGATTTCGGGAAATTGTAAGGCGTTTCATACGAATTTTCCTACAAAAAGTAGATTTTCGCTTCCCAGCGGTTCCTGCAGCGTTTCCCAGAGTGCCTCCAACTCTAAAATCGTTATTTTGGGTCTCTAGAACACCCGTGCAAAGCGCCAGACCGGGGTCAGAAAGTGCAAGGTTGGTTCCAAATCTGTCGCTTACAGCCCTGACTAAGCCTGCCTGCGGCAGGCAATGGCTTGTCCGTTGTCGGTTATTTTTTAACTTGTTGAATGCTGGGGGGCTCCGCCCCCCAGACCCCCTACATTGTAAATAGAGTTGTTTTATCTACAGATAACACGATCTTGACCCTTGTCACTTTTAACTTGTCGAGGCTGGGGGGCTCCGCCCCCCAGACCCCCTTTTCTCCAAGACAGAAGTGGTCTATCTGCAGAAATCTCTATTTTTCGCCGTTTTTTAAGTGTTTTTCGCCTATAAAAACTGAACCAGTTGAGCTAGGATGGTGAAATTTCGCGTGTGCCGAGCCAAGGACATACCCAAGAAGTGTGCAAAATCTCACCGAGATCGGCCGAGCCGTTCAGGAGGAGTAGTGCGGACAGACACACAGACAGACAGGAAAAACTTTTCAACCGCACCCGAGTAACAGGCTTCGCTATCGCTCAGCCAACAATAAAAAGTCCAGAAAATCTAAAAAAATTACCGTGGAAATTTTCCGTAAACGACTAAAACATAAATTTGCAACAATCAAGCACCCTTATTCGTTCACATTTTCCAGAAACGTTTCGAAAAAAAAATGTGCCACTCCTCAAAACTATACCTCCTGCCTCATCAAAGTCACTGATCACTGTTCTAAGAAAATGATAAAAACATGAAGAAAAAGTCTCCATGACAACGCCTAACTGCCATCGTACCAACTGTCAAAATTTAAAGTCCCTGATAAAAAGAAATGAAAACGCCGTAAAATTCGAAAATGCCAATGTTCACTCATTGCACACTGACAAGACATTTAAACATCATTCAAATCTGTCACAAGGTAGGTTTACGCCAGACCGCGTCTTGTCGTAACAGGCTTCGCGATGGCTCGCAGCCTGTTCCTCCAATCCACGCCTGGCGTACCTACCTTGGCCTGCGGCGCTAGCCTGCCTGCGGCAGGCAATGGCTTGTCCGTTGTCGGTTATTTTTGGCTGAGCGATAGCGAAGCCTGTTTGGCTGAGCGATAGCGAAGCCCGTTACTCAGGTGGGGTTGAAAAGTTTTGTCTGTCTGTGTGTCTGTCTGTCAGCACTACTACTCCTGAACGGCTCGGCCGATCTGGCTGAGATTTTGCACACTTTTTGGGTATGTCCTTGGCTCGGCACACGCGAAATTTCACCATCCTAGCTCAACTGGTTCAGTTTTTATAGCCCAAAAACACCTAAAAAACGGCGCAAAATAGACATTTTTGCAGATAGACCACTTCTGTCTTGGAGAAAGGGGGGTCTGGGGGGCGGGGCCCCCCAGCCTCGACAAGTTAAAAAGTTACAAGGGTCAAGATCGTGTTATCTGTAGATAAAACGACTCTATTTAGAATGTAAAGGGGTCTGGGGGGCGGAGCCCCCCAGCATTCAACAAGTTAAAAAATAACCGACAACGGACAAGCCATTACCTGCCGCAGGCAGGCTAGCGCCGCTGGCCAAGGTAGGTACGCCAGGCGTGGATTGGAGGAACAGGCAGCGAGACATCGCGAAGCCTGTTACGACAAGACGCGGTCTGGCGTAAACCTACCTTGTACTCCAGTGGGGTTGAAAAAGTTTTCCTGTCTGTCTGTCTGTCTGTGTGTGTGTCTGTCCGCACTACTCCCCTTGAACGGCTCGGCCGATCTCGGTGAGATTTTGCACACTCTTTGGGTATGTCCTTGGCTCGGCACACGCGAAATTTCACCATCCTAGCCCAACTGGTTCGGTTTTTATAGCCGAAAAACACTGAAAAAACGGCGAAAAATCGAGTTTTGTGTAGGCAGATTGCTTCTGTCTTGAAGAAAGGGGACAAGTGAAAAAGTTACAAGGGTCAAGATCGAGTTATCTGCAGATGAAGCAACTCTACCTAGAATGAAGGGGGGTCTGGGGGGCATAGAGCCCCCCAGCACGCAACAAGTTAGGAAAATCGACGATGGAGAAGCCATTGCCTGCCGAAGGCAGGCTAGCGCCGCAGGCCAAGGTAGGTACGCCAGGCGCGGATTGGAGAAACAGGCAGCGAAACATCGCGAAGCCTGTTACGACAAGACGCGGTCTGGCGTAAACCTACCTTGTTTAACTTGTTGAATGCTGGGCGGCTCCGCCCCCCAGACCCCCCTACATTTTAAATAGAGTTGTTTTATCTACAGATAACACGATCTTGACCCTTGTCACTTTTTAACTTGTCGAGGCTCCCCCTTTCTCCAAGACAGAAGTGGTCTATCTGCAGAAATGTCTATTTTGCGCCGTTTTTTAGGTGTTTTTGGGCTATAAAAACTGAACCAGTTGAGCTAGGATGGTGAAATTTCGCGTGTGCCGAGCCAAGGACATACCCAAGAAGTGTGCAAAATCTCACCGAGATCGGCCGAGCCGTTCAGGAGGAGTAGTGCGGACAGACACACAGACAGACAGGAAAAACTTTTCAACCGCACCCGAGTAACAGGCTTCGCTATCGCTCAGCCAATTAAGTTCAAGTAAAAACATCAGGGTGAAACATTAAAACATAATTTGTCAGGAACAATAGGGAACAAAAGGACTTCATATGAAGTCCTGAACAAGTCAAATAAAGAACCAAAAGGTAACATTAAACAAAAGAATACAAACCAGGGACAAGAGGTAATGAACATATCATGTCACGATTCTTGGCAGTTATCTCCATAAAAGAGACACCCCAGTCGCCCCAGGAGTAAGAAAATCAGTCTTTGACTAAACATAAAACCTCTTCCATTTTCGGAAGGATTTGCGGCATATTGGGCAAGGCCTTTAATTGAGCAAGACAATCAACGCAGAAAAGGTGGTTGCATCGGAGAATGCCACTCAGAGGATTTACGAGGCACACACTGCACACAGTTCCTTGAATTGCTTCCGCAGGTTGAGGCTGGCCAGGTACTGCAGGCTGATGTGGCGCTTGGGCTACAGCCTGTACTGAGGCCTGTGCTTGCTCGAGAGGTGGAGCCAGAGCAGCAGCCTGGTCTACTGGAGGCAGGGCAGCAGCCTCAGCTTGTACTGGGTGACCAGCAGCTTGGGGTAGGGCAGGGCCACGGCTTGCTAGAAGTGGCTGACGAGGAGCTCGAGCCTGAACTTCCGCAGCCATTCTGGCCATACCAGCAGCAATGGCATTGCGAGCTTCAGCTAGTCCATCTGGCTGCTAAATTCAAGGTGGGATGGAAAGAAGAGTCTGAGAAAAATGATGAAGAACTGCAAAAGAATCAGCTGGGACTTCATTAATAAATTATACGAGAAGAAGAAAGGCAAGAGTCTGAGAAAATCTTACAGGCTGAATCCTATGAATGTCTATCCAGATAGCTAAGCTCGTATGAAGGTGAAACTGGCTGGACAGCCCTTGAGCAATACAGTCCGATGACCGTGATGGAAGTGCCTTTCAGTCCCTCCATGGACTGGAAAATATGCCCGATATGCAGCAAGGACATGAAGGAGAAAGTGAAACAGCACATTGAGAGAACCCACGGACGACGAAACGTATATAAAGCCGTGGCCTCAAGGCAGGTAGTAACTGCACGGCTTAAAAACGTCCAGGGCCCTCTGCTGTTCTGGAAAATGTACCTAAAGTATTGTGACCTGTGAATCTTTTCGTGTTTAAAGATAACTGTTGTTTTCAGTCATTGATTTGTTTATATATTTTCGAAATCTGTTAACGTGGTTAAAGATCAATATGTTTAAAGACATACTCTGTTATTCATTAACCAAATAAATTTGAAAGGGATTTTCATGAAAAAAGTCATTTTTTAATCACTTTTTACTTTTGAATGGGATCTTCATGAGAAAATTAAACCAGGTAATAAGGATATGAAGAGTGAGAACTGGCCTAATGCAAGTGAGACAGAAAATTTTATTGACAAAGTAAATGTATGGTTTGACTGCTTGAACGGAGCACATTCATCCGAAGAAAAGAAAACGAAGAATCCAAATCTTAACCCTTGCACTTCAGAGCACGATCCTCGCTCTGACACATTGTCAGATTTTCTGAGCTATTAGGATGAATGGGACGGAGATATGAAAAATCTTAATCATTCTTTGAACACAAAAGTTGCTGGTAACGACACTGCTCCAATGCCTGACTGTGACGAAAATGAAATTCAGGGTGGTGGATTCGACGCAGAGGAAGATAAGGGAGGGTGGGGCAGTTTGAAACAGAATTTGGAATTTCGTTATTATAATCGTACTGTTGGTCTATATGCTGCGTGTTTGCACTAGATTACTAGAATGACTCGTTATCTAGACTAGAAAACGCCCGCAGACGCTCACAAGTTCGTTCAACGTTAATAATAAGGTGAAACTCCAACCCTTGCATCTGTTTCTAACTGCCCCAGGCCGGGGCAGTTTGAAACAGCGATGGGGCAGTTTGAAACAGCTGTATGGAAGTCAACACGGGCCAAGAAGAGCCGCGTACACAACTCAAATAGATTCAAATAGACTCAAATAGACGTTGCCATGCAAGTGCTGACATTTTGACGAACTTTTTCAACATTTTTAATAGTTATTTAAAAGCCAAAAAAGCACTTTTTTTCAAAATGCGAATTTTTTAAAAAAATGTATGGCAACGGATTCGTCTCACAAGGGAACGTTTTTAGGTCATACACTCCGATTTCGACCAAACTTTAGGAATTAGTTCGTTTTTAGACTAGATTAAGATGGGCCATCAAAGTTGGTGCAACAATACATATCTAGAGGGTCAAATGGGGCTTCAAAGTTAAGTTTTTTACACTTGTGTTCCTGCTTTTTGGGCCTTAAAGGGCGAGTTTTGGAGTGGACTCTCCGTGTCAAGATTTACATAATTTCCGATGTGTTTTGGGTCGCTGATGCCGAAAATCACCATTATTTGAACGTCCGATCAAGTTTTCGACCAATTCCGACCAAGTTCCGACCAAATTTGGGCGTTTTTCGACGTAAAATTTGCAGAGAGCAGCTCCAGACAAAAAAAACCTTGGCCGGGGACCCCCTCAGATCTGGCTCCCTCCCGGTTTTTTTGGTTCCTCTAGTGAATACGAATTGCCGAAACACAAATTGGGCTGGATCCGAGACACCGATTGGCTTTTTGGATAAGGTCAAAAACCCCGAAAAATGGCTGTTTTTGAGGGTTTGGGGCTCTATGGGATCCCGGAACCTGCTTGCCAAAAAATCTTCCAAAGTGTCGTTTCCGAAAGAAAAAAGAGCGCTCTTTCGAATGCCGGGTCGCGCGAGGCTCAAAGTTGCTTAATTGCACTATTTTTACTGAAGATTTGAGCGTATCAGGGCCGTTCGAAGCAGACCATCTGCGATTTCGCTCCTCTTTGGCTTAAACGCTGCCTTACCCATAGGTAAACACCCCCACAAAATTTCAGCCATCTCAGGCAGTTATTAGAGGGGGTCCCCGCCGAAGGTTTTTTTTGTCTGGAGCTGCTCTCTGCAAATTTTACGTCGAAAAAGGCCCAAATTTGGTCGGAACTTGGTCGGAATTGGCAGAAAACTTGATCGGACGTTCAAATAATGGTAATTTTCGGCATCAGCGACCCAAAACACATCGGAAATGATGTAAACCTTGACACGGGGGGTGCACTCCAAAACTCGCCCTTTGAGGCCCAAAAAGCAGGAACACAAGTGTAAAAATTCCAATGCTAATCGCATTGCAAGGTGTTCCCATTTTCACATTTGGCTATTTTGAAATAGCCATGTATTGGACCGTGCCAGTGTCAACTGTTCAATGATTAAGGGAAAATCCAAAAATTTCAAAGTGCGCATGCGCTAAATTCAAACTAACCAATAGAAAAGAGTTCTGGTCAAACCTGATTCAGTTAACACCACGACTACCTCACTCCATCTCGCGACTTAAAGTGCTCATGTTTGCCAAACGAAAGTCACCCGCGTTCCGAAATCACCCCTCCCGAGTTTATAAAGTTTGTCAAACCAACCATCGTGCTGTTTTTACGTTGTGAGTAAGAACTGTTCCACAGAATTGAGGAAAACATGACAAGACAACCGCAGCCTTTAAAAGCATGCCAAACAATCCAACCTCAGCAACAATGGAGGGGCAGTTTCAATGCGCGCCTACTCGGTTTTTCAGCCTCGCGATTTCCGAAAGGGCGCAGACGGCAAGCAAATCAGTGCCAACCCATGAAAATTAATTTGATGCGTCGTTTCTGCTACGAACTTTTTACTGGTGACAGACTTTAAAGATGTTCCAACGTCGGAACACCGTGCAATGCGTTAGCATTAGCATTTTCGAATTTCACGGGGTTTTGATTTTTCTTTATCGGCGGCTTTGAATTTTGACGGGTGGTACGATGGGACCATGCCGTTGCCATGGAGATTTTTTTCATGTTTTAACCATTTGCTCAGCACACAGACGATTTCTTGTTACTTTGATGAGGCAGGAGGTTTAGTTTTGAGGAGTGGCACATTTTTTATTTGAACAATTTTTTCATATCATTAACGGTTCTCGTTTTCGATTGTTGCAAATTTATGTTTTTCTAGTTTACGGAAAATTTCCACGATGAATTTTCGAAAAAAATTGGAATTTTCGTTTTTTCCATGGTTGAAATAGTTTAGCGCAGTTTATTTGAAAATCGGAGAGGGGGGGGAAGGAATCCACAGACCTCGGACAATAGGGCTTCTTGGGAACCCCTAAAAAACTCAACTTTGAAGCCCCATTTGACCCTCTAGATATGTATTGTTGCACCAACTTTGATGGCTCATCTTAATCTAGTCTAAAAACGAACGATTTCCCAAAGTTTGGTCGAAATCGGAGTGTATGACCTAAATACGTTCCCTTGTCAGAGAGACGAACAAAAGTTGTTAACACACATTACTGTTTTTTAGTTGAAATAAAGGCCGTTTTCGACCCGCAAAGTTTACAACATACAACAGTCAGTAAATTTTGCATTTTGATGCAAGTCACGGGTCAAACATACGACGTCTCCATTGATGCCATCTGGAATTACGAACTTCCATCATTATACTCGCTTTCCACAATATAAAACGTTTTTCCCAGTGATATTGCTGTGTTTCTAACTGCCCCATCCACTTCTGTTTCAAACTGCCCCAGAGGGCACCATTCCAGTTGCGCTGCTCCCCGCCGGACTTGGTGAGGGCTACGTCAGTGTCCAAGGGTGCGTTACGCTTGCCTAATAAGGTACTAAAAGATGAACTGAAAGCGCGGGGCATGATCGCTTACTAGCGAAACCCAGACGGAAACTCCCGTGACTTCGAAATTTAAGTTTAGGCCAATTTCAATGTTACCGAAGTTTCACCTTTTTTCCAAGGCCACTAAAGTGCACCGTTGACGACCGTGTCGATCGCAAATCAGTAAGATCATGAAAATAGAAGATTGTGCACACTCACATTTCCTTCGGCAGCCCTCATTGCTTTAATATTAGTGTTTGTTTCAAACTGCCCCTGTTTCAAACTGCCCCACCCTCCCTTACTCCAGGAAGCAGGCGGCAGCTTAGTAGGCAGACTTTGGAAGGCATCAAAATGACTTCTTTGGCTTTCAAACCACTGGTCCTGTTCCTGTTGAAAGATGGAGTGACATTTATAAATGCCAGGATTTTCTGCCAGGACCCATTAGAGCAGCATTTTAGTAAAGTCAGGTCTGGTCAAGGGGGTAACAACAACCCAAATGTTGCCGCCTTTCTCAACAGGAACCCGTGCATTGCACACTATTGGACAGATGGGGACAAGGAAGCGGAAAGGAAACTCCGGAGAAGCAGACAGCCATGTTGAAGTGACCACTAAACCCTTGCCAAAGATAAGGTACAATCGTGTTCCCAAGTTATTGAAAGATGTTAATTAAGTACAGCTGTCTTTCGTAACTCTCTGTCATCAAGTCGTCTGTCAACATTCCTGTAAAGTAGCTTTTACCATTACAAGCTTAATCTTCTTTATAGTACAGTTGTTTTTAATTGTACATTTGTTATCGCTAATGTCAGGACCCCGGCTATTCCTTTCATTAGCCGGATGGCTATCGTAGCCGGCTAATGTGGGCGCAAATAGACATTGGCCGCTCAGACTGGCTGAGTGGCTGGCTAATGTCAAATTTGGTGGGGAATTGAATGGGGAAACGAAGGGGCAAAAATGGCAAACTTTTATTTGATGGTGCAACCGCGGCCGGGGTGGCAGTGACTCTTGCAGAGTTGTCCTGACTTCCTGCATCCACACCTGTTCTTGAGGCAGCCTGTGAGGCAGCGACATTTCTGGTAGCTCTGGCCGCCACCTGTCGTGCTTGTTTGTATGGCGATGCGGCACAATACAATAATGTTCAGTTGGGTAGCAAAGGCACACTCTGCCACAATTACAGTTAAACTCTGTTATCTTACCAAAGAAAGGAGTGCCATCTTGCATAAATTCTGCAAAGATTGAACACCTATTAGTGCTGTTAACTTTAGATTCACAATTAAAAATGACACCATTTCTTCTCGTTAAGAAGAATGATTGAAAATGTCCATTGACAAAATTACATTTTTCACGAATAGCTTGAACTGCAGCAGCACTAACATTCATGTGAAGTTGACGCTCAAGCACCCCGCTCCTCGTGCCGACCTTGTACAGCCCATTCTCCTTCACATCCAACTCCCACCGCTCTCCGAGTGTCACCGCGGCCCCTGTCAATTTCTGGCACCGAAATGGACACCGTGTCTCCGACTTTGGCAGGCGGAAATTTTTGCTGCGATGTTTTCAGCATTTTGTCAGCCTGCGTCTCCAGTCCCAGAGTGGGCCAGAAGACCAGTGGAGGCGGCCAAAACTCTAGACGCGTTTTGAGCTCCAGAGTCGCTAAATGGGACTCGAACCGAACGTGTGACCCCACCAATGGATGCGTCGTTCGGACAGCAATCTATTGGTGGGGTCACGCGTCACACAAATTTGTTGATAAAAATTTACAAGAATAATCACTGACAAAATTTTTGTTGTTACTAAACGACACTTTTGATGCAATTTTTTTCAGCTAATTTTTTTGAGGATTTGCAAGTCCATAAAAATATTTGTAATGCCTGCGACAAATATTGATCATGTACATAGAATTTTATTTAAATGTACTGACTTTATTTATTAGTTACTTCTGACTCCGTTTCTTTCTTGCTACTGACAAAATCTCTTTGTAGGCACTAACAAATTAGTCCCAGAGACCTCCATACTTCTTTTAAATAACTAGTGACAGATTTGTTAGTAAGGCTAAGATACAAGAAGTCAATACGTTACACACAGATTTTTACCAGTAAAATACCTATAAAATTGTTCATAAATTACATAGAAATGATTTTTAAGTACAGGTACAGACAAAAATGGCAGTATGGCTCTGAGAGTGTAGTGTGATATGACAGAATATCAACTAAACTTTTGATAACCTTACCCTAACGCTTTTTAAGAAAGCGCTTATTGTACGATAGACAAATCAAGTTCTCGGCGTTATTGTTGCTAAGACAACACCTGGTATCCGAAACAATATTTCTACCGAGGCTGAAAAGGCGCACGGATGTAGTGATTGAGGCTGGAATGCTTAGATCCTTCCTAGCTAAACGCTGTAGTATTGGGTATGTTTCCATCTTTCTTTCCACCACAGTCGAATGTTGACATCCATGGCCACATTGGGGATGTCTGCGTACCGGTTGATTTCAGCCTGAGAAATAGCTTCTGGTGTAGCTGCAGCAGGACCGCCATCGGCCCTGTCCCCGTCTCCACCATCGCCCACTCGCCGTTTCTTAGCAAATAATCCACTCAGACTACCGCGGCATTTCTCTTGGACGTCATCGACAGCTCTAAAGTCTCATCAGGATTTGCTGAAAATAATTAAGAACAGATTTAGTGACAAATGTAAGCAGAAGGGGAAAGGATGGGAAAAGGGGCCGTTTATTTCACTGCAAAGCTGGTGGAAAGTTTACTTGCCACCAATTTGGCAAGCTGTTTTGAATGCCAAAAATTGGCAAGCTTGGCCCGGATATACTCCCCAGCATGCCAAAATTTGGCAAGCTTGTGAAGATTGCCGGCCAAAGCTTGACAAATTTTGGCATTCAAAACGGCTTGCCAAATTTTTGGCAAGCAATCTTACCAAGCTTTGCAGTGTTTACTTAAAATTATTTTCCTTTTTTATCAGTAGCTTTGTATTCGTCCAAAAGCTACTGCTTAGCCAGCTCTTTCTCGTCAGCAGTAAGCTCGTCTTTATACCGAGGGTGAAGCCACCTACATTTGACCAGTAACTGGTGAGTTTAAGTTGCACACTGATGGTCAATGCGAGCCTGAGCAGCTAACTTGGGTGTCATATCCCTAAGTGCAGACTCATCTAAAGGGTCAGGGCAATATCTTTTCTTCAATTTCTTTACGATGTGCGATCGTTAAGCAGCGGGCTTGAGTGCGTCCTCTCCCCCTGCAAATTGGATGGTAAGACTTCGCGCCAAAATATGGCGAGACAAGTCTCGCCAAGTTTTGGTCAGACTTGAAGGTCTCGCCAAAATTTGGTCCGACAAAAAAGTCTCGCCACGAAACGGCCAGACACAAAAGTCTCACCACCTAATGGCGTCACTTTTGTGTCCGACCACGGTCTTTAGGTCGTAACCGTACGGCGCATTACGGCCTTTGGGTGCCGGTCAGACACAAAAGCCTCGCCATTTTGTTGTGAGACTTTTTTGTCTGACCAAATTTTGACGAGACTTTCAGGTCTGACCAAAACTTGGTGATACTTATCTGTCTCGCCTCCACTGTGGCAAAAAGCTACGGAAAATTATGTAAACAGCTTGTGGTAATTCTCTGTAGCCCTCTTGTCAGTATTCTCTGTAGGCTCTTATAGTATTCTCCGTAGGACCACACAGTATTCTCCGTAGGACCTCACAGTGATCTCCGTAGGACTGTACAGTCTTCCAGGTCCTACGGAGAAGACTGTGCGGTCGTACGGAGAATACTGTACGGCCCTACGGAGAATACTGTAAGAGCCTACAGAGAATACTGTAAGAGGGATACGGAGAATCCTGGCAAAAAAATTAACAGAATTTTCCGTACCTTTCTGCCAGTGTCTGGAGTAGCGAGAAGTCTGACCTTTGGATTTGTAGTGTCCAATTCATAAGATTCAGTGTGAGTGGCGCCCCCCTCGCAAGCTAGTGTGGTGTGCCGCGAGTCTATCAGTAGGGTTAATCGCGCCGTGCAACCACCCGTATCCTGAGGATACTGCAAGCTCAGCACCGAGAGGCATCGTCAAAGCGCCAAGCCCTACACCAGAGCTCGGACTTTTGTCCAAACCGTCGTTCTGCCTCTCGCACTCGTGGGGTGTCCCGTTAGGGTGCGAGAGAGATAAGCGAAAACATAGTGTTCGGGATCAGACGGCTGGCTGGACTGACGGGCTGGCAATGACAATGAAGTGCGAGTGAGAGCGATAAGCATCGAGTTGCTCGAGCCGAAGGCGCTGCTCGGGGCTGGGCAGGATTGTAGGACCGCGGTAGACCGCGGTTTCTACCAACAATAAGCTCGCGGGACAACCGTTGTCCGGTCAACCAGGGTAGAGTGCAAGTGCCCGCGAGAACGGCGGCACGGTTTATAAGGAAAAAAGAAAACTGAAAAGATGGAACTAAATTTTCAGTTCACAGAATCAGAAATAGAGTAAACCACCCAGCAGATGGCTCAGTGGCGTGAGCGGAGAGAGCGGCTGAGGGTGATTGAGCGCTGGATGCGGACGGTGGCTTTTAGACCTCTTGAATTGGAAAATTACCGAGAACAGTTAGGCTACAGGCAGTGTCAGCTTCAGAATTGGATTCTTGGCAAGGGTAGCATTCAAGTCTGAAAAAAAACCAGAATCACTAAGCACATTTTATTTTTGACATCATACTCATCCACTACATGGAGGACACCACCTAGCCAGGCAAAACCAGATTTTTATTAAAGCACAACAAATGTTATAATCTGTTTTTGGTGTTTGTTTCAGGAGCAAGCTGCAACGGCTGTCAAGACACCTGCCACCACTACAGAGAAGCTACGTGACATCTTTGCCTTTGAAGAGGACTCAACAGAAAACACCAAGAAGTACAGAGCACTTTACACTTCTAAGCCCATTTACAAGATTACAAGATATAAAAAACTGGAGAGGGAGCTATTATCCCAAAGAGACGACCAAGAGAGTTGAAGTAGCAGCAACAGAATACCTGCCGTGTGAATTTTGCTTTAAAATGTTCAAAAGATCATACTTACATAAGCATGACAAAGTCTGTCCAGCCCAGTCAAAGGGGAATCCTCTGGAGTCATCACCTAAGAAGAGAGACTTGAGAGGTATACAGGCCCGAAACAGATTACTGTTGCCAATTGCTCAAAATATACCGAACGAGTTTCAAAAACAGGTGCTGGAAACAATGAAATGTGACAAGTATGAATGTCTGTTGACTGGCAACTCGTCAAGAATGTAGGCCAACTCCACTACCCGCAGATTCGTCCGAGAGGCGGGAAGAGGCAAGCCTCAGAGGGAGAGGAGGCGCAGGCAGTGGACAAAAGGCCGCATCAAAATAAAAAATTTTGAGCTCGAACGGGCTTTCTGCGAAAGGCCCTCTCCACTTAATTTGAGCGCTCTCCGATAACGCGAACCCAGCCCGCACAGCGCATTTAGTGGCGTTGTTAAGCACCATATTTCGCAGCAACCTTGCAAATCGTGATAGAGGTACGCGGTTTGGCACGAGTGTTTTTAGGACCAATATCATTGATTTTGGTCGTGGGGGCATGTCGGGAACCGATGCAGAACGTCAGAATAGTCCTTTCTTTGTTTCATTTTACTGTTTTAACGTTCTCTGCAGTCAAGCCTCCAACTGAAACCCTGGACGACCCGAAATTTGTACGATGGTTCTCTAGGTCTTTCTGAACTCAGTGGGGAAAAGTTGTAAGAAGTTGTAAAAAGGCGTTTGACATCAGTGGGGTTGTTACAGTTACACTACAAACCTAACTGTCTACTAAGTACACACTTACGCATGGAGTTATACGGCGTCAAGCATGCGTTTGTAAGTGTCTACTTGCAAGCATGCATTTGTGAGTGCACTGTGGCAAAAAGCTACGGAAAATTCTGTAAACAGCTTGTGGTAATTCTCCGTAGGCCCCTTATCAATATTCTCCGTAGGCTCTTACAGTATTTTCTGTAGGACCGCACAGTATTCTCCGTAGGACCGCACAGTCTTCTCCGTAGGACCTCGAAGACTGTATATCCTACGGAGAAGACTGTGCGGATTAACAGAGAATACTGTGCGGCCCTACGGAGAATACTGTAAGAGCCTACGGAGAATATTGATAAGTGGGCTACGGAGAATCCTGGCAAAAAAATTAACAGGATTTTCCGTACCTTTTTGCCACAGTGTGGGTACTTGGCCAAGCATGCGTTTGTATGTGTGCACTTGCAAGCACGCATTTGTAAGTGTGTGCTAAGTAGACAGTTAGGTTTGCAGTGTAAGAGAGAGTGACTTGTAATGGACCTGGCCTTGTATTCCGCTTGTTGTTGTGTGAATATTATCATTTTTATTCAAGTGTATTTCGGTTTTTAATTACTACCTTTAATTGAATTATCTTGATAGCAGTTGTGAGTTTTCCTTGGTCACATTCTCCAGCCACATTAATGAATGCAGTACAACAGTAGTCTGTTCCCGTATTTGGTGTCCAACCTGTACGCACAGGCCACAGCTGAGATATCGCACCATACGTCAGGGGTCTCCAACTCAGGCCCGGCGGGCCATTTGGCCCAGCTGGGCCCGCGGGCCCGAGCCCGGGCCAGCGCTACTGCTGCCTCAGCTACTCGCCGCTCTTCCCCCACTCCGGATCTCAGAGCGCACTCTCAGAGCCATATTGACTTTTTGTTCATAGCAGCAGCAACATTTCCTAAGTAGCATATGAATTTTTTTACGCAACAATAATACTTAGAAATTTGTTCATATGCCACGAATAAAAAGTCCATGGTATATGTACAATTCCATAGACAATATTTTTAGTACATTACTAACAAATTTGTTGATAAAATTGTTCATAAATTTGTTGATAAAAATTTACCAGAATAATCACTGACAAAACTTTTGTCGTTACTAAACGACACTTTTAATGCTAATTTTTTCAGCGACAAGATTTATTTTGGAACGGATAGCTTGTTGGACCACTTGTTAGTCAGCGACAAGTATTGCAAGTCCATAAAAATATATGAAATGTCTGCGACAAATATTGATCGTGTACATAGAATTTTATTTGTATGTACTGACTTTATTCATTAGTTACTACTGACTCCGTTTCTTTCTTACTACTGACAAAATCTCTTAGAAGGCACTAACAAATTAGTCCCAGAAGGCCTCCATACTCTTTTAATAACTATGACAGATTTGTTAGTTTAGGCTAACATACAAAATGTCAATACTTACACATAGTTTTTATCAGTAAGATACCTAAAAAATGTTCATAAACATAGAAATAATTTTTAAGTAAAAGTACAGACTAAAATGTCAGTATGGCTCTGAGAGTGCGCTTTGCCGCTGTGAAGCCGTCCCCCACTCCACCCGCCAGTACCCCCACTCCGCTACCTACTACCTGAGTAACTCCACCCCAAGGTGGACCGAAATCTGGGATTGGGTCACGGATTCGGTTCAAACTTTGTGGGTTCAATAGGTACCACTAGGACCTATCAACTCTAAAAGGAAAGTTGGCTAGCTCAAATAGAACCTGAGATATTTGCATTTTTCTAAATTTGACTAATTTAGCGTAAAAATGTCGCTTTCTGATTTTTTCATGGTAAAAGTTGTTCGCTTAGTTCTGGCTTGCATTTCTTCTTTCTAGTCATAAAAAAGGAGAAAAATGGTGGTAGGCCAAGCTTTGTACGTTGCTTGGTTTGGCCTACTCGAGCAATTTTGTCGAATTCATCGAAACTCTCATACCCAAAATACTCCACCTTGGATTTGACCCTGGTACGTCTCATTTCACTTCTTTTACTCTAATAAACAATTGCTATATAGTCCCTAGCACCAACAATTCCATATAAGCTAGAAAAATCCAAAACACAATTTTTCAATTTTCTACTTTGACCTATTTTGGGCGCTTTTGTCAAGATTAGGGCTTCTACATGATCTTGGGTGACAGGAAAGATCCTCCCTGCCCTCAATTTAGATAGTATCAACACAAACAAAGAGACCCAAACTCAAGGTGCACTAAAAATTTATAAGGAAACTGTTTTGAGCAAATTTTGCAAGTTTACGAGGGGTGTGAAGAGGCGGCTTGTATCGTCCGAAGTTGTTTTGTCCGAACCTAATTAACTTAAGTTATTCTAATAAGTTATTAGTTAATTAATTAAGTTATTACAATATCTTATCCTGTCTACAAGTTATTTAAATAGGGAGCTGGAGAGGAAGTCAGAGGAGGTGGCTTGTATCGTCCGAAGTTGTTTTGTCCGAACCTAATTAACTTCAGTAGTTATTGTAATAAGTTGTTAGTTAATTAAGTTATTACAACATCTTATCCTGTCTAGAAGTTATTTAAATAGGGAGCTGGAGAGGAAGTCAGAGCATAGATAGCATCAGCTATGTCCGGGACCCAATATGAATCCCGTGGTTCTCTCAAGAATAACTTATTGCAATCAACTTATCAAAGTTTGTTTTTAAATTTCTCTGGGGCTTGCCGCCAGTAACTCGGCACCATCGAAGGATCCGAAGGCTGCCCAAGCCAGGGCCGTGGTAGCCGGGCGGCCTTCGCATCCTTCGGCTGGTGCCGAGGTACTGGCGGCAAGCGAGAGATTTATAACTTCTCTTACAAGTTGATTGCAATACAATATTCTATAGAAAAACCACGGGATTCATATTGGGTCCCGGACATAGCTCATGCTGTCTATGCTCTGACTCCTCTCCAGATCCTATTATAAATAACTTATAGACAGGATAAGATATTGTAATAACTTATTTAATTAACTAATAACTCATAAGGATAACTTAAGTTAATTAGGTTCGGACAAAACAACTTCGGACGATACAGACACCCTCAGTCAGAGCATAGATAGCACCAGCTATGTCCGGGACCCAATATATGAATCCCGTGGTTTCTCTCAAGAATAACTTTTTGCAGTCAACTTATCAAAGTATTTGTTTTAAATTGCTCTCGCTTGCCGCCAGTAACTCGGCACCATCCGAAGGATCCGAAGGCTGCCCGAAGCCAGGGCCGAGGTTAGCCGGGCGGCCTTCGCATCCTTCGGCTGGTGCCGAGGTACTGGCGGCAAGCAAGAGAAATTTGAATTAACTACTCTTACAAGTTGATTGCAATACGTTATTCTATAGAAAAACCACGGGATTCATATTGGGTCCCGGACATAGCTCATGCTATCTATGCTCTGACTTCCTCTCCAGATCCCTATTATAAATAACTTATAAACAGGATAAGATATTGTAATAACTTATTTAATTAACTAATAACTCATTAGGATAACTTAAGTTAATTAGGTTCGGACAAAACAACTTCGGACGATACAGACACCCTCGGTGTGAAGAATTTAAATCGGAGGAAAATGTAATGCTTCAGCCAAAAGTGGATTTGTGGTTCATTAGTAAGCTTTCTCAAGTTGGTTTTGGTGCCCTTTTAACCGTGAGAACGTTCCTCCTTGATAATCAGTGTTAAAACCCTGTTTTGGTATAGGGTTGTTGGACTTACGATTTCAACGCATTAACAAAGTAATGATCCATTTATTTAGGTTGTTTGCAACGTGTAAGCTGAACCCCTTAGTCTTAAGTCATCTGGCTGGTCTAAAAAATTTACAAACCAAATGAAACCAGGCTCAGTCATTGAGACTAAGCGTTTGAACTTACACGATGCAAACAACCTAAATAAATGGATCATTACTTTGTCAATGCGTTGAAATCGTAAGTCTTACAACCCTATACCAAAACAGGGTTTTAACACTGATTATCAAGGAGGAACATTCTCAGGGTTAAAAGGTCACCAAATCTACTTGAGAAAGCTTACTAATGAACCACAAATCCACTTTTGGCTGAAGCATTACATTTTTCGCTGATTTAAATTCCTCACACCCCTCGTAAACTTGCAAAATTTGCTCAAAACAGTTTCCTTATAAATTTTTAGTGCACCTTGAGTTTGGGTCTATTTGTTTGTGTTGATACTATCTAAATTGAGGGCAGGAAGGATCTTTCCTGTCACCCAAGATCATGTAGAAGCCCTAATCTTGACAAAAGCGCCCAAAATAGGTCAAAGTAGAAAATTGAAAAATTGTGTTTTAGATTTTTCTGGCTTATATGGAATTGTTGGTGCTAGAGACTATATAGCAATTGTTTATTAGAGTAAAAGAAGTGAAATGAGACGTACCAGGGTCAAATCCAAGGTGGAGTATTTTGGGTATGAGAGTTTCGATGAATTCGACAAAATTGCTCGAGTAGGCCAAACCAAGCAACGTACAAAGCTTGGCCTACCACCATTTTTCTCCTTTTTTTATGACTAGAAAGAAGAAATGTAAGCCAGAACTAAGCGAACAACTTTCATCATGAAAAAATCAGAAAGCGACATTTTTACGCTAAATTAGTCAAATTTAGAAAAATGCAAATATCTCAGGTTCTATTTGAGCTAGCCAACTTTCCTTTTAGAGTTGATAGGTCCTAGTGGTACCTATTGAACCCACAAAGTTTGAACCGAATCCGTGACCCAATCCCAGATTTCGGTCCACCTTGGGGTGGAGTTACTCACCTGTCTCTCTCGCTCCGGTCGCACCGGGCGGGCCACAGCGTGCCCGGCTTGGCCCGCCTGGCCCGCGGGCCAGCGGCGGGCCAACGAGTTGGAGACCCCTGCCATACGTGCAATGCGAAAGCCATATTGCACCTGACGTGCAATGCATCCCGAAAATGCCCTATGCTAATGCATGGGATTGGGGAGTTATTGCACTTCATGTGTAATGCTTTTGTATTACACCAATTGACGCTATACTCAAAGCGTTTGGATTCTCAGTGGGGACGCTTCCTGTCCGGGCGTCGGAGGACCTCCTTCGCCAAGTCCGAAGCACGAAGACAAAAACCGTCAGCGGCGTTTATCTTTCACTGTGTTGTTTTCAGCCGGATTTTGAAGAAGAGTTCCTCGAGCTGACGGTGCCAGGTGTTCTTTCTGAACCTTTGAATAAGGTTCCGGCCGCGACGCTGGACAAACTGCGATTCCATCATACTGCCACGCTCGGCTTTTTGAAGTATTGCTTCCTTTGTAATGGCAATACTATTGATAAAAAAGACAACGTTTCAAGGCACTACGTCCGCTACCACCGTGAGCTGTTGAGGGCGTCCAACCATACCGATGCTCTGAACACTGCTTCCAAACGAGCTGCCCGACTTGACGCGTTCTGTGCCACACTTAAAAAGGAGGGGATCACCATCCGCCTCAAGGATCTCCTCGCAGAGAGCCTTCAAGAATCGCTCACAGACAAGTTCATGGAAATCGAGGAAAACCGGCTGAAAGGTGCTGTTTTGGCAGAAGTCATTAGCAAAGGGGGACCCATTTCGATTGTACCGGGATTGAAACTTGCTTATGAAGAATATCATGTTCAAAATGAAAATAACCCATACCCCTGCCGCAAAATGTATAGAAGCTGCAATTTCAAGCTAGTTGACACAAAAGCATTAAAGGAATTCGAGGACAATGGACGGATGATGGCCAATGAATATATGGCGCACCATTTTCCATGTCCAGAACACTCACTTGTGGGATGCCATCCCACCTTTGAATCTTTTTTTTTTCTCATTGCTTTCCGCCAGAAGAGCTAAGCGGCGGCGACCCGTCCTCTGCTTGACTTCCGGGCAGGTCACAGGTTGGGGAGCCGTTCGACGACAGGCGTTTCTGTGTTGACATCATGTCGTTTCCAAAACAAGAAGAGTTTTTCCGGGACGTTTTCGGCTACCGCCTGGCCCAGTTTGATTTCGATGACAACGCTTTGCGTCCTCCCCCTCCCCTTTTCCTATACCTTTCACTGATTAGTGGGCACTGTCAAGACCCTGTTGTGGTGGGACGTCTTACAGTGATGCGGGTGTTCCGCTTTCATATGAATGAGCTCAACGAGGACCATCATCATCATATCAAATGTGTGCAGAGAGCCTTCCGTGAAAGGTTCCCAGGTCGTCTGAAGACGGAATTGCAAGTAAGTTTTTAACCCATCCCGTGTACCGGAGAAACGGGCATGCTGCATGCAGCCAATGTTGTGGACCGTGCAAGGGCGTTTGAGCTACCTGGAACCCAAGTGGTAGACTTGAGTGCTACTCATAAAGGTAAGCAACCGTCCGTTGCCTCGCGCCACGCGTGGCCTGTTCCTTGCTTACCCAGACTTTTTATTGCAGTGATGTGGGCACCTGCGCCTCATTTCCAGAGGGTGGATGTCTGGGTGCCGGCGGCCAGCCCTGTAACATTGCCGGCCGAGCCCAGCAAAACACTCTGCAACTTTTGCGCAGCACAGCTCAATTCGTTGGTGCACTACGCTATCCACGAGTGTCGAGGCTGCCAGCGTTTCGACCCTGTCTGGCCGAGTTGCTTCCCCCCCCCCCTATTTCTGTTCTCTCTCAGTGACGTGTCTGTTTCAGCCTAGAGCAGGTTTCTATTTTCTATAGAAATACAGAAATATTCAAGTTTATGTTCGGTTCTAGCCTAGCGCCGTTGCCGTTGCCAGCCGAGCCGAACAGGAACAGCAGGAAGGCTTCCTTTCTGGAATACGAATTGCTGCGGGGTGAAATGCCTGCCCCAGCCAACGACGGTATGTGAGTTTGCCTTCGGGCTTGTCTGTCTTGCCACATGGTTCTAAGTGACTGGCGTATTAATTGTGCCTTCTGCTTGCAGACGCCAGTTTGACGAGGCCGTCGAGCGGGAGAGGACAGCCATAGAGGAACCAAGAAACCGGGAGGGAGCCAGATCTGAGTGGGGCCCCGGCGAAGTGTTTTTAGGTCTGGAGCTGCTCGAAGAGAATTGGGGTATGTTTCATTTTCTTTCCTCACTTGGCTGCTTCAAATGAATTTTCTTTGAATTTAAATATGATTGAATTATTTTTTGTAGTATTCTTTTTTACAGGCTAACCCAAGCGACCTTCCCCGGAAATATTACCCGGTGCTGAAGTGCACTGTGGCCAAAAGCTACAAACAGAACATTCCGTACCTTTTAGCCACAGTGTGCCCCTACTGCACAGTAAACATCTTCGGTGAAAGCTTTGGCTGCACCAACATATTATGGTGGAGATTTTCTCCATAATACCAACGAAATTCATTAAAATATCTATAAGGTACAGTGAATTCTCAATGGTATGTTACGAAGTCAGCTGAACCAGGGGCGTGTGCAGAACGTTTTACTGGGGGGGGGGGCTATTGCCTTACTTGCAGGAGCGTGTACCTCAAATTGCCTACCCTCCAGGCGCGCAACACCATTTGCCTGTCTTTAGGGACTCAAGCAGTGATTATTTATTGACGTTTTAGCCTGATTAACTCAACCGCGCTCAACCACCTGCTGTGTTTGGCAGCAAACTGAGCAACCAAATCATCAGTGTCTGGCAGTGCAGTTAAGTCTGCAGCGTCAGTAACCCTTCGGTTTGACGAAATAGTCACCACCATGTCGCCACTCTGAACAGATAAAAATTGCTCTCTCCAGGCCTGCACGGCCCGGACCCCCGGACAAAGCATACCTTCACTGGGACACGGTGAGGCACGTCTTCGACAAGAAGCAGAGACAATGACCTGGACTCAAGAAACATTTGAGGGCATATATAACAGTACACAGTTTTGTGGAGGTTGTCCAATACCTCTTGGGACCGGAAGTGGGTGTTGACTTCGGTAACTCAAGAGATCTCATATGTCAGGATCATCTTCAGCAGTACTTTGACACCAAGCAGGAGAGGGAAAACGCAACGACAACCCAATTCCGAAACAGGCCCTTCCCAATGACACCAAGATCATGAAAATGGGTGAAATTTAACAGGTTCAGGTGTGCGATTATCACTCAACGTCAAAAAATGAGGTACCATTTAGTTTCAGTAAAATAGAGACAACCAAAGACAGCGTGATTCAGACTAAGACAGAAAAGACAGTTCCAGCGCTGTGAGTACCCAGCTATGGAGTTGTGCGGAAATGCTTGTGACCGCTCGTTTGCTTTCATAACCAATTCGTCCGTTACAGCCTGGAACATGTCCAACTCTTCGCGAGAGCAGTGTCTTCCTCCTCCGTAGTCACGAATTCAGACTTCAGATTTAAGTTTTAGATACTTTGAGAATGATTATAAGTTTCATCTTCCTCCAAGGGAAAGTGGCGTAATTCCGGACACGGGGAAGTTCCGGACACTTTGATTTTCACTGGGTTTGAGTGAAGATAGCTCAAAAGCCCGCCTAACAGAGGAAGATAATCAGTTACAAATGATAATTCCAAATCGCCAAGGTAGGAGATCAAGCCGTTTGGCTCTGGTCGCTTCACGAAATTTGAGTACCACCAAAAATACACTGTGGCAAAAAGGTACAGGATTCTCCGTGGCCCTTTTATCAATATACTCCGTCGGGCCGTACAGTATTCTCCGTAGGAGCGCATAGTCTTCTCCGTAGGGCCTGGAAGACTGTATAGTCCTACGGAGAACACTGTAACGTCCTACGCAAAATACTGGAAGAGCCTACGGAGAATATTGACAAGGGGGCTACGGAGAATTACCACAAGCTGTTTACAGAATTTTCCGTAGGGTCAGGGCGGGGAAAAACTGGACAGGGGAAGAACTGGGCACCCCACATATTACTGCAAATGCCTTATGTACTGGCCTGACAACTGTCATTTCATAAACCGCTGATGCCACGGAACAACTTTCGATAGTTGTTATTCCTGTGCCTACGGTATTTGAAGTTATATATGGGGTGTCCAGTTCTTCTCCGCCCTGACCCTGGCTTTTTGCCGCAGTGTGGGCAAAAGCTGCATCTTTACCTGGCATTTCCATGCACTTAAGGGGGCTCATACATGTTAAAAGCACTTTTTTTAAAAAAAATTTTGATGTAGACGGATTAAGATTTTACAATTTCTGTGTTAAAATCCTTTTAGATAATTGAGTAAGCTTCATTTTGGCTTAAGGGAAAGTGACTTTGGACATTTTTTGGAGATTTAGTCGAAACGTTTAAAATTTTGCTTCTCGTAAGATTTTGTTCGCATACTTGCTCAGATCTGTGGGGAAAAAATCAGGGAGACTCATCCCCAGTAGTGTCATAGAATTGACTAGAATGGGCTTTATATCTGCAATAGTTTTCAAAAAAAAATAAAAACAATTTTTTTAACAATTTTTTAAACAAATTTTTCAACAAAAAATTGTTTTTATTTTTTTTCTTGAAAACTATTGCAGATATAAAGCCCATTCTAGTCAATTCTATGACACTACTGGGGATGAGTCTCCCTGATTTTTTCCCCACAGATCTGAGCAAGTATGCGAACAAAATCTTACGAGAAGCAAAATTTTAAACGTTTCGACTAAATCTCCAAAAAATGTCCAAAGTCACTTTCCCTTAAGCCAAAATGAAGCTTACTCAATTATCTAAAAGGATTTTAACACAGAAATTGTAAAATCTTAATCCGTCTACTTCAAAAATTTTTTTTTAAAAAGTGCTTTTAACATGTATGAGCCCCCTTAATGGCTGAGCGACAGCGAAGCCTGTTACTCCAGTGGGGTTGGCTGTTATTTCAGTGGGGTTAAAAAGTTTTTTCTGTCTGTGTGTCTGTTGGCACTACTCCGGAACGGCTCGGTTGATCTCGGAGAGATTTTGCACACTTTTGGGGCATGGCCTTGGCTCAGCACACGCGAAATTTCACTATCCTAGCTCAACTGGTTCAGTTAATATAGCTAAAAGAACACCTACAAACGGCAAAAATCGAGTTTTTGGCAGGCAGATGCCTACTGTGAGGGGAGAGCCCCGACAAGTTAAAGAGTTGCAAGGGACAGGATCGTGTTATCTGTGCCCGCTCGTCCCTACACTGGTAAAACTGGAGCGTAGTTCTGTGCTTCATTCAAGCATAAAACAACGCTTAAAGACTTTACGCTTGACGCCAAGCGTAAAGAAGAAATCCTCCCATGCAGATAGGCGGGAGAGGGGCGAAATGGAGAAGTACGCTTGAAGCCGAGCGTAGTTCTACTACGCTTGAAGAAAGGCGTAAAAGTACGCTCCCGAAAATGCCTCATGCTAATGGGAAGGCATATGCTAATGATAATAGATCCAGGAAGCGGAAGAAGGGGATAACTCAATTTTGGCCATTTTTCAGGAGAAACAAAAAACTGTTAGCAGGGAAAACTAAAACAAAACAAATGAATGTTGCAGATGTTAATAATTTCAAAAAGCATTAGTAAAATTTTGGAAAAAAATCAAAAGTGTAAGGTCACTCCGTAGAGGATTTCTGCGACTTATCACTTTCCGTTGAAATGGAAAACAGAGTCAGCTCACCTTATATTTCCTAAACAAAGTGGAATTTGGAGACAAGTCAAGTGGAACAATAGTCTACATAAAGTGTATGTTACTCTGGTGTATTTTTTGGACTTAGCTCTTTTTTCCAAATTGAAATTTAAAATTAAGGGGGGGTTAAGTTGAGTTGATTCTTTTTACACTAGATTCATAAAAACACAAGTTGAGTTATATCCTTTTGCCAATTTGTCAAACGGACTCATGTAGACTAAGGTTGAGTTATCTCCATTTTCCAATGAAATTTAGACTGTAAAAGGGATTAAGTTGAGTTATACCCTTTTACCATGTGGATTTTCTCCTAAACTGCTTGGAATTCAGTCAAATAATTTGGTGTAATGATGTAAACCATTCTAAGGCACAATAATAAAATAAAAACTCAATTTGGGGATAAGTCAAGTTATTCCCTTCTTCCGCTTCCTGGATCAATAATAAGAAGGCATTGCACTTAGCATGCGATGCAAAATCATTGCACGAATTGACTAAAGCAATTGTACTGGTTTTGTTTTCAGCCAAGCCCATGCATTACATGCGGCGTGGCAGCTTCTTTCCGAAGCACTTGAAAGAAGTACCATTCATCCCCTGCCGTATTACGGACAACATTAAGGGTAGGTCAAATGACAACAAAGAGTTAAAGTTTTCGTCAAACATGCATGTTAAATTCAGTTGCGACTGGCCAAGGCGATTCGTCCTCGCAACTCGTTTTCACTAACTCTAACTTTCTATAGGAAAAAGTACTTGTACGAAATGCTCGTCGTCGATAACGTTTGAACCTTGCGAACGACAATGGGAAGGAGTGCTTGGCCGGGATGCGTAGGATCACGGACTCCACTGCACCCACGTATGATCACGAAATTTTAAATAATGATTGAGAAATACTAGAAAAACAAAATTACATTTGCGCACTGAAAATGCAATAATTCTTCTATGGAGCTGGAGCTGCAGTAAAATTTAATTGCTTCCAAAATGAATTCTATGTCACGCTCTTTCTCTTAACCAAGAATTCGATTGCAGCCTTTGCACCTGGCATGGACCCAGAAGTCCAAGACGACGCGGCCTTGTTTCTGGACTATCTCCACCAGAGAATGGCGAAGGAATACACTGGAAGGGATGAGGCGTTTGGAAGGTAAGACCAAAATTGATAATGAGTGGATGGATGCTTTCCTGCGAAACTCTGGGCGACTACAAAGCGTTCCGACACAATCACCCACCGACACAATCACCCACCGACACAATCACCCACCACACCGCAAGAAAAAGGCGTTTAAGTACGCTTGAGTTATACGAGTGTAAACGTGTGCATGGTGGTAAGCAATTTTAGTTGTTGGCTGAGCGATAGCTCCAGTAAGGTTGCAAAATTTTTCATGTCTATTTGTCTGTGTCCGCTCTGCTCCCTAAACGGCTCGGCCGATTCTGCTAAGATTTTGCAGGGTGATAAGGCATATTTTTGGCTCGCGACACACCAAAATTCAGCTTTCCATCTCAATCCATGTGGTCAGCTGTAACGCGCTTAAACGGCAGAAAATTGACTATTTACTGACGTATATTCATGTCAAATTTTTCATCATATCGTCTGATTTGGAGGGTGCTGAAAACGAAACTGGAATCTATTTCGGCTCAAAAGTTGAAACCGAATGCTGCATTGATGTCCAATCAGGTCTTTTGGAGTGGTGATGTGTGACGAGAGAGTCTTCCGACTCGCTCCGCTTCCCAATCCATTCTGTTCAGACTTCACGAAAGCCTGCCAAGATTTCTGTGCAGCGTTGCAGATTCAGTTAGACCGTCTTGATGAGTTAGTAAATTCTCTGAAAAGTCTGGTTGACGTTTGGTCTCGTTCACTGTCACATTTGCACGCTGTTCAATCAGCGGCCAAAGGTGCTTGGAGTCTTGTGCGTGGCATCAATGTCAATCCACAAAAATGTGGCTCAATGCGCGGCTGCCGTTACTGTGGAAGGAAAGAAGTCAATCGTTAATGAGTATTTTGTTAATCAAATTAATACTGCATCTAGCCTGACAGGTGTCCTCTCCTTCTGTGGTGTTGTTGCTCAATCTTTGAATTCCTTTCAAGAAGCTGCTAAATTGATTGCTTTCACCCCCACTCCGCCGATTTCAACCCCCACCACCGCTCAGCACGACCTCCCGACGCTCTTTTGTTTCTCCCGATCTGGCGCTGACTTCCGGTCTCTGGGTATTCTACGAAGTACCCTATTGTCGGAGCTGGCGCAGCATCGCGAAGCCCGTTACTCCAATGGTGTTAAGAAACTTCGTCTGTCTGCGTGTGTGTGTGTGTGTGTGTCCGCGCGCGTGTCTGTGCGCACTACTCCTCCTGAGCGGCTCGGCCGATCTGGCTGAGATTTTGCAAGGTCTTAAAGCTCGCCCAGGGGGCTGCAACACCAATGGCTGGTGTGGGAACGATCCGCGAGACCTCGCAAAACACGGAAATCGAGGGGCCCTAATGCTCAGTGACGGTCGCAGGCCGGCAGCTCTATGTACTGTTTCCGGTTTCTTGTTGGGATCCCCTCACACCCCCTCACCCCCGCGCTCCACTTTCTTGCCAACCTACCGAAGCAATCTATGTTCCTCCACTGTTACCAGGATAGTTATCAAAGTTGAGAGTATTATTAAAAAGCAGAACACTGTACCACTATTTTCTATAACCAAAGCAATCCCGATTTATTGTTGTATGTGAGTTCACCTCTTTTCTGTGATTTTCTGGTCTTGTCGACAAGAACGCAGCACAGTAAATAGTAAACAAACAGTCGCAAGCAGACGATAAGAAGGGCTCCTGCTCAAAATCGGCATTGGTGTCATCTAGGTCTCATGCACTTCTGATTTCGTTTAGAGGTATAATGGGCAGACCTAAAACTAGAACATGTGCTGTAGTGGGGTGCACGGCCACCTCCGTAACTGGAGATGGCAAAATGATGCACAAATAGGGTACTTTCATAGATCCCTGAACCGGAAGCACACAGACGCCATGTTGGCGGAAGTAGATCAACTTGACATAAGAACGAGACGACAGTCAAACGTATCGGCCACACTTGAACAAACAGTCGCCTGATTCATGTGTCCCGCGAGCAACATTTGTACAGCTCCGCTATAGCTTTAGATCCGGAGAGAGGTTAGTTTCCGGCCAATATGGCGTCTGCTTGCTTCCGGTTCAGGATCTACGAAAGTACCCTATTCCCTATGAATCCAACCAGGTAAGTTACTGGCGCAGCATCGCGAAGCCTGTTACGACAAGCCACTGTCTGGCGTACACCTACCTTGTTTTTGTTTACCCCCTAAAATATAACACAACTGACAGCCTTTGCGATGGCTAAAACTGTGCGTCCCAAACGGATTCGCCAATCGGGCCGATACTTGGAAGGCTCTTATTTACATACTCCGTCGATTGTTCCGAATTCACACACTAAATCCTTATAGACTTTTTAATGCTCAGGTATGTATGCACAGATACGTCCAAATGTTATTGGCTGAGCGATAGCGAAGCCCGTTACTCACGTGGGGTTGAAAAGTTTTTCCTGTGTGCGTGTGCGTGCGTGCGTGTGTGTCCGCACTACTCCTCCTGAACGGCTCGGCCGATCTCGGTGAGATTTTGCACACTTTTTGGGTATGTCCGGCACACGCGAAGTTTCACCATCCTAGCTCAACTGGTTCAGTTTTTATAGCCAAAAACCACATAAAAAACGGCGAAAAATCGAGTTTTCCGCAGGCAGATCACTACTGTCTTGAAGAAAGGGGGTCCGGGGGGGCGGAGCCCCCCAGCCTCAACAAGTTAAAAAGTTCCAAGGGACAAGATCGTGTTATTGGCTGAGCGATAGCGAAGCCTGTTACTCCATTGGGGTTGAAAAGTTTTTCCTGTCTGTCTGTCCGTCTGTGTGTGTGTGTGTGTGTCCGCACTACTCCTCCTGAACAGCTCGGCCGATCTCGGTGAGATTTTGCACACATTTTGGGCATGTCCTTGGCTCGGCACACGCGAAATTTCACTATCCTATCTCAACTGGTTCAGTGTTTATAGCCGAAAAACACCTAAAAACGGGGAAAAATCGAGTTTTCTGCAGGCAGGTCACTTCTGTCTTAAAGAAAGGGGAGCCTCAACAAGTTAAACAGTGACAAGGGTCAAGATCGTGATATCTGTTGAAACAACTCTATCTAGAATGAAGGGGGGTCTGGGGGCGGAGCCCCCCAGCATGCAACAAGGTAGAAGTAACGGACGGTGGACCAACCATTGCCTGCCGAAGGCAGGCTAGCGCCGCAGGCCAAGGTAGGTACGCCAGGCGCGGATTGGAGGAACAGGCATCGAGACATCGCGAAGCCTGTTACGACAAGACGCGGTCTGGCGTAAACCTACCTTGTTATGCATAAAAAATGCATCATGCATTTATAAAAGTCCATAAGAATTATGCGTGCAGGGTGACACAAAGGCATCGTGTTTCTTTTTTTTTTTCATCAAAGTTTAAGGGGAGGTTCTGGTGAAAATCTTGCCATTTTCCAAATGGATCCTACAGTCATAATTTGTTTGGAATATAAAATTTTTCATTGAGGAGACTAAAATTTGACTCTTGAAGGCATATGCCAGGCTGTAAACCCAGTCGAAGAGTCTTTTTGAGCCTATTTTGGCTGTATCTTAAAAAATCTCCTTGCGCATACTATTTTGTCGTAAAAGGTTGACCTTGACATTTTTCACTTCTTCGACTCATTTTCAAAAGATACCGGCATGCAGAGCTCAAAACTTCCATTATATTATTAGCTATTAGCTTTTAAAGCTGAAAAGTCCCTAAAATTTGACTATTTTGTACATTTTTGATCAATTATAGTGAAATGCTTGGTAAGAAAGCTTGCGAACACTGTTTAAAAAATTCTGAAAATTCAGACAACTTTTTTCAGACTTGACGTTATGAAACACCAATTAAGACCTTTTTATGAAATTTCATAACTTTTGTCTGAGATGTCAGACAGGGCAGTCTGAGACCGTGCTTGGTCTGAATATTTGTACCATGTCTGAAATTTCATAATGAGGGAAGTCATAAAAATAAGATTAGGCTGACTAATACAAAACCATATATACAAAATCAAACGTCGCGCATCAAAGCATTATGATATTGGCAGTTGTTATGTTGAGGGAGCTTGTTGAATGCAAACTGTGGACCAATCACTTCTCAAATGGTTTGGTCCACTTGCTTGCAGCCGCCTGGAGTTACGTTTCAGGGACCTGCCGCTAGGTGGCGCCTGGAGCGCCGCGGCAGATCGCCACTTTGTATTTCCGATTAATGTCATTAAAGTAAATAATTTTTGCAAACAGCATCATCTGTTGCTTTAGTAATTATCAGCTCTAGCCTTTAGCAATAAGTTTGAAACAAAATATTACTCTGAAGTCGATAAAACCGCATTTCAATGATGGCTCTCGCTGGCGTCTGCGTTCGGTCATTAGGTTGGGTGCCCGCATGATCCTCCGTGATGTTGTGGCACACATGGGAGATTCTGTATGAGTTCCCGCCCTCGAACGACGAGTGCCTCAGTCTTACTGCGGACCATCTCGTCTGATATTTTTTTATCGCGGCGCGCTTTCAAGTTTGCTCTTTCCCTCACAGGAGAAAAATCGTTATCCGTCCAGTAGGTCCGCCCTAACAAGCGTCTAGACCACCACAATAGGCTGCCCTTTCCGCACGATTGCTGCAGGATGAATTCACACAGTATGTTCTAACATTTTGGACAAAAAGTATGAATTTTCAGCTACAAAGCAGTGGGAATTTTAAGACTTGGCCATGTCTGAATTTTAAGACTTCATTTTCAGACCAAGACGAGTCTGAAAATTAATAACGAGTTTATGTAAAAGTACTTCACTCAAATTAGTCTGAAAATTCAGAAATTTTTTTTAACAGTGAATAAAAATGCAATTGACATTTTGAGATGTGCATGCCGGCATTTTTAAAAAATGAATCGAAGAAGTGAAAAATGTCTAAGCCAACCTTTTACGACAAAATAGTATGCGCAAGAAGATTTTTAAAGTTATAGTCTAAATGGGAGAAAAAGGCTCTGCGACTGGGTTCAGGGCATGGAATGTGCCTCCCCAATGAAAATTTTTAATAAATACTTGATAAGACATCAGATTTTTAACAAATTTTCACAGTGGGACCTATATAGGAGAAAATAGCATTTTCACCAGAACCTCCCCTTAATCTATTGCAATCGTGTCAGTGCCGCAAAGGCCGCCAATGTCGTAATGATGGAAGTGGAAGAGAAGCTGGCTGCTCCGGAGGGTGCATCGGGATCGGGGAAGGGTCGGGAACCTTCCTCGACGAGTGGTACGAAGCCGGTCCTCGTCGCCGTCTTAAAAAACGTGGACGAGGCTTTCAAAGTGCGGTTCAGCGATCCACTTGCGAAGTCCACGTGAATCAGGCCCCAGTTTCTGCAAAGGTTAAAATGCAAGCGGTTTGAGGTAACATTGTGGTGCGACCCGCTACGCCTGATCTGCACCCTATACCTTTCATTGTGGCGTAAATTTTTATATTTTGGGCAAGTATTTATAATTCAATATTTAACATGGCCACCAACATCGCGGAAAACAAATTTCGCTCTCGCGTCATTGTTTTTGAACAGAAAATTGGTTCAACAACGACATAACTGTTTTAGTGACAATGAATTTAATGTAATGTGACATGGACTTTGTATGAACACTAAAGAATTTGAGTTTATATGGATTTCCTGTTCGACAGCAGACAGCAAATCTGTTGAAACCTCACAACATTGCTGCGGCGTAATGCTTTGTTTTGTTTTCTTATACTTACAAGAAACCATTCCTGTACTCGAAAGTGTCAACAAAGCTCCAGACCGTGTATCCGAAGACGCGCGTTTGGTCCTCGTGGATACCCGCCACCAACTCACGCAAGAACGCCTGTGGTGAAAATGGGAACAAAATATCCATCATTGCGCTAGCCTTCATTTCAGTCAAACTGCGCTGAATTTACTCAAATTTGAGGAAGTTACGACAGCTTAACGGATTGACCGCCTAGCTTGTCGCTTTGAGGTTTTCACTTGTGGATTCACTGTGGAAACAAGGTAGGTTTACGCCAGACCGCGTCTTGTCGTAACAGGCTTCGCGATGTCTCGCTGTTCCTCCAATCCACGCCTGGCGTACCTACCTTGGCCTGCGGCAGGCAATGACTTGTCCATCCTCGGTCATTTTTTAACTTGTTGTATGCTGGGGGGCTCCGCCCCCCAGACCCCCCTTTCTCTAAGCCAGAAGTGATCTATCTGCAGAAAGCTCTATTTTTCGCCGTTTTTTAGGTGTTTTTCGGCTATAAAAACTGAACCAGTTGAGCTAGGATGGTGAAATTTCGCTTATGCCGAGCCAAGGACATACCCAAGAAGTGTTCAAAATCTCACCGAGATCGGCTGAGCCGTTCAGGAGGAGTAGTGCGGACACACACACACACACACAGACAGACAGGAAAAACTTTTCAACCCTACTGGAGTAACAGGCTTCGCTATCGCTCAGCCAATAAAGGGACATTTTCTCCGTTAATTTATGGCCAGAACTTTCCAATAGGTCGATTTTAGCACGTATTTGCAACGCCTTTGAGAAAGGGGTGTCAAAATCGACCTATTAGATTCTGTAGATCGGCCATTTCGAGTCTAAACCTATGACTTATGGGTATGTTTCTTTTCATTTCGTTGAGACGAATCCATTCCCGTCGTCAGTTTTCCATTTCCACATATTTGATTTTTCACCTTTTCATGTCAATAGTGCCAAAAATCAATGTATCTCATACCGATACGGAACTTTGGTATGTTTGAAGCTCAAACCCATCATTTCGAACGTGTATTTAGGATGTGGGATGACATTTTTTTGTTAACTTTGACAAGACGAATGCATCTATTTTTGTAAGTTAGTGTTTCTTCGGCCAAGTTTAGAAACTTCCCTCACAAAGTCTGCCCTTTACTGCCATGGCCTTTCAACGCACTGTGCCAACTACGGAAATCTCTGGGTTTCAAACAACGGAAAAAGCCTGGATCTGAAATCACGGAAAATCCTGTGTCTGAAATCACGGAAAATCCTGGGTCTCAAATCACGGAAAGTTCTGGCCGTAAATAAACGGAGAAAATGTCCCTTTTTTTCCACAGTGTTATCTTCTTCTGATACGAAGGGTTTTTAGCAACCATCACTTAAGCTATGTGACATACACAAGTTCTGCTGTATCCAACTCAAGTCTCCCTTACATCGTGCCGGCGCTGTGAAAAAATATGGCGAGTTTACGAAATATTTGTACACGATTTGTTTCATTTAAAGAAAACATCCTCCAAAATCACTTCGTGAAGAGAGAAATCTTTCTACATTGGCGGACTTACGGACAAAATCACTACGAAATGTTTTGTATAAAGGGGCTGTACGATATATTGCCAAAAAACAACGCAAAAAGGTTTGGGTAACGTTCTTATGAGAAGTTGTCGTTTTTATGTGAAAACATTTCGTGAACTTTTTAAAACTAAATCTGGGGGACTTAAATTTGTTGTTACGAGAAAAACAATTTGAATGATTTTCTACAGCACGCTTGCTGAAGCTGGAAATCTCAATATTGAGCCGAAAACTTCAATTAACGACACTTTTGTAAAATTACAAACAGTTCTTACAAGAAAATTACCCAAACTTTTTTGGCTGAGCGATAGCGAAGCCTGTTACTCCAGTGGGGTTGAAAAGTTTTTCATGTGTGTGTGTCTGTGTGTCCGCACTACTCCTAAACGGCTCGGCCGATTCTGCTGAGATTTTGCAGGGTCATTGGGCATATCCTTGGCTCGCCACACGCCAAAATTCAGCTTTCTATCTCAATCCATTCGGCCATATTAGCCAAAAAAACACTTTAAAAACGGCAGGAAAAAGACAACTTTTTTGGAACTTTCGACTTTTTGTCAAGTTCAATGTCGTTTTAAATGTTTTTGAGGCTGCTGATGACGAAAATAGAACCCATTCAGACCTACGACCGAATGCTCTCTTTGAGGGGATCACGCCCATTTCCACGGTCTGCCAAGGAAGGCAGCCTGCCGAAGGCAGGTTAGCGCCGCAGGCCAAGGTAGGTGTATACGCCAGGCGTGGATTGTCGAAACTGGCGCAGCATCGCGAAGCCTGTTACGACAAGACACAGTCTGGCGTACACCTACCTTGTTCGTTAATTATACGAGAAATTTTTTTTACAGTGCAGCAACTGTGAAATCAGTGGCGAAGCGGAAAAAGGGGATAAGTCGACTTATCCCGAAATGGGGTTTTCACGACCATCCGAAAGAGCGTGATCCTGCGCATCGTTTGCAATAGTCTGTTTGATTCTAGTGATTATAGTTTGGGCTCACAAGCCAATTAAAAAAGGGGATAAGTGGAGTTATCTTGTAGAGCAAAAACCCCCTTGGGAGGTAGGGTCGACTTAACAGCATGGATTGAGAGGCCCTGTAGTTAAGTCGACTTATCTCGTTTTTTCGCACTGACTGCATGGAGACAAGTCGACTTAACTCCTTTGGACGACATAAAAAGCGGCAAAGGGGGATAAGTCGAATGACACAACCTCAGGAAAGTAAAAAAAGCACGTCCCTGTACCAAATTTAATACTTTTACTAAGCTTTTTAGATTCCTACGTCATGCAAATCATTATAGAACGGTTTATTTTGTCAAAATGTTGACGTTTTTGTAGATATAGCAAGATTCTGACCTATCTCGTTTGGACGCGGCTGTCCAAACGAGACAAGTCTACTTGTCTCATTGCACTTTTTAACCCTCCACGAGTTAAATCGACTTATCTCTCAGTACCTGAGAGCACTTGGCGCTATGTTTACTTATCCTCTGCATACTTAAGCGCTGTGCGGGTTACGTCAATTTAACTCTTTCGAGCTAAACTCCCTAGAACAATGTCGACTTGTTATCTATCGTTGGCACAGACGGACGCTCCTGTCATGCAAGAGAGAGACGTCGTTCTCCGATTCTGGCTCTAAATCCAAGGGACCGGCTCCGATTCCCGGCAGAAACATTTTTTTTCTTTCGTTGTAAACATTCATCTGTGGCCTTGCAAACTTTATTCCGCGCGACAATGAGGCGTACCGAACGATTTGGTGACGATTGCTAATGGCAATGGCCGAAGCAAGCTGGTCGGTGGCTAAACCGTTCCCGCGGTACGATTCGGGTTCGGTCGATGCAAGACTCATGCTCATACCAACAAATTCATTCCTAGGAAGAAAAAAGGGAAAATAGTTTCGATTCTTGAAAATGGCCGATCAGGTATCTTGTAGAACGAAAACGGAGGTTTAGAGTTTGAAAGTAGCGTAAAGAGGACACGTTCGTTTTTTAATTTTAATGGCGGTTCGGTGGTTTTAACCGACTCGGCTAGCTGTGTCTCTGCCCCTGTTCATAGAGCTCATTTAGAAAATTGCATTTTGTTTGTCAGCAAATTATGTGGCTTCTGCAGTCCCTACCGAGCCCCGTGTTAGGGGCGTTCTACTTTACCCACACAGTAAAAACGGAACCTGATTTTCCCAGGAACTCTCTGGAAATCGCTTATGTCTTCACCATAGGCTTCCTGGGAAAACCATTTTCCGTTGTTACCGTGCAGCAGCCAGGCGGGACGGAACGCGACACCAAGTGCAGAATAAGCAGATGTCGGGGGCCCGAGTGCGGGCGCTGGCCAATAAAAGGGTCTGTCAGTGGTTTGGTCAGGACTTTCTGTATACCACAATTTCGTTCAGTTCACGGTCACAATCTGCGGTCATCGCTGGATTCAAAATGGGTTGTACACGTCGGGTCATTTCTAGTGAGTTCTGAACCCACTACACATTAAACATTTAAAACCCTCTGCTGAATTTTACACAAAGTGTCAAAATTTTCCCAAATTCTGCGTTAAAGACAGCACTGTCAGAAATTTCCGATAAAAAAGGGAAAAAATCATGTTTTTCCTAAACTTCAGCATAGAGATCTCCGTAAAGGAAAACTCGGGGCTTCCTCCGAAGAGTTTCTTTAATTTGGAACCAGAATGCCTGCTTCTCTGTCAGGAGATCACGAAAAAAAGTTTGCAACCTATTAAAAAATGAGGGAAAGGTGAATCTCTATTTTGTTCAGCTCAGTTTTCATGAGGGATACCTGGATCTCGAGGCCCCAAAAGGGGCTCGAAAGAGATTGTCCCTTCTTGCCATTTCAGACCAAAGAATGCTTCGGCAAAGCCCTCTTTCAAATATCTGAGAAAAGACGTGCATTTTAATTCCCATCAGGAACGAAGTAATGCTCCGAAGAACATTTGTTCAAGCCCTGAAAAAATCTCTCCGAAAAAAAGGTTGATAATAAATGGAGTCTCCATGAACGTGATTGTAGAGTTTTTCTCCATAAAATTTCGGAGCTAATTTCTAACAGTGTAGAAATGTGCGGTCAAATCTTCACCGCTGTTGCAGTACTTTTAGGACTCCGCAGGTTGAGCCTCACCACGGATTTTTGGCCGGGGGAAATAAGGGACCGGTCCCCAGTGGCCGCGCCCCCCCTCACCACTCCCCCCCCGCCGCGCTTCGCCCGGCCGTCCTGTCGGCGCTCTCGGTGCATGTCCGCGTGACACTGGTGTGTCGGGCTGTCCTCCGATTCATTCTGCCCAGCTCAGCGTTTCGCGCCCCGAGGCCTGCTTGCCGGCTGGCTTGGGCGGCTGGCCGTGAGTAGCCGAGGCACGCGGCGCGTGCCGCAGAGTTGGTGCCGCCGACCGCGCGCATCGTGGAGAGGAGGCTAAAGTGAGCCTTGCCGAGCGCGCTGGAAGGAGCGCGCCGCCTCGGGAGGCGATGTAGACCGATACGTTAATTTTGTTTTCTCGCAAACGCCTTGACCAAAAATTCTGAAACTTTGCACGTGCCTTCCTAAAGAGTCATCCTCGCCTACGGTCGGGTCAGTTTTTCCCCGGGAAAATTTGATGCGTTAAATTTCTAGCTTTGAAATTTTGAATGAAGTTAAGCCGCATTCAGAGCGGCTGTGCGCAAGGTAGGGAAAATTTGGCGACCGCCCCCCTTTTAGGTAATCTTGTTCTGTAACGCGTCTCCAATTTTCACGTCGATGCCTGTAACGATGCGCCGTAATTTTACCGAACCGTGAACCTCAACGTCCAGAGGGCTCCCCGCCTGCTGGCCTGGCCGGGGGAAAAAGGATCGGCCCCCCCGGGGCTCCCGTCCCCCGCGCCACTCCACCTCCACGCTCCGACCGGCCTGGCCGTCCTTACGGCGCTCTCGGTGCGTGTCTGCGTGTCGCCAGTGCCAAACTGTCTTCCGATTCATACCGCACCGCTCAGCATTTCGCGTCCCGTCCCCTGGCCACGGCTGCGGCTGGACGAAGGCGCGAGGCGTATGCCGGAGGGAAAACCAGGTGCATCGCAGTGTCAGACTTGATGATGCACTTTGCTCGGGGTTCCCACCAGTTCACCTGGCGGTCGTCAACGGAATTAACAAAACTTTAAAAAATGTAATAAGCGTTCACATCAGGTGTAAAATTCTTTGAAGTTATTACCAGGGCCAAAGAAAAGGGCCTAATCATGCACGTTTTTTTCTACCTGCTTGTCGCGCCTGTTTCTCTCCGTTTGTCTCCTCTCCGTCTCCGTTCTTCCTGCCCTGCCTCCGTGCCTGTTCCTCTTTACTCCCTCTTCAGGGCCTGCGCGGCAACCCTTTTAGTTTCGCGTGTTGCGATACGGCAGTCACAACACTCAGTCAGGGGGCGCGTCATCAAGCACGCGGTGGAAAACGCGCCACGGCTGTGGCTTCCGCGCCCGCCAGGTTTTTACGTCTTAGTTTGAAAAAAATAAAAATATCAATTTTTAAAAACCCGGGGACTGCCCGAGGCAAATAGAGGTAGGCGCTTGAACAAAAATTTTTCTGTTGAGCTGTAATCAACTGTATTGAACATTAATAACTTGACTAGAAGCCACCTTGTTACCACCTAAAAAAAATTCTCGTTTTGGTCTTCCATTCGGTACGCGCTTCCACCATACGCGCGGCGGCAGCCGTGGCCCCCCAGGCCCGGCAAGCTGGTCTCGAGACGCGAAATGCTGAGCGGTGCGGTATGAATCGGAAGACAGTTTGACACACTGGCGACACGCAGACACGCACCGAGAGCGCCGTCAGGACGGCCAGGCGAAGCGCGGCGGGTGGAGTGGCGAGGGGGACGCGGCCACTGGGGACCGGTCCCTTATTCCCCCGGCCAGGCCAGCAGGCGGGGAGACCTCTGCCTTCAGCAGGCGGTCCTCGCCGAAATCACAACATTCGATGGCAATGAAATTTGTTCAAATTGGTGTAACAGTCTATTTTTTACAAAGTTTAAACTAACACAAAGGGCAAAGTAAAACCCAAAACTATCATAAATTAAAAAAAAACATAATTATATGGCTCCAGACCCATACCAGATAGACGACCTAGAGATTCTCGACCCGGTCTCCCCGCCTGCTGGCCAGTCGGACAAACTGGTGACACTCAGACACGCACCGAGCAGGCCGGCCGGGCGGGAGAGCGCGGCGCGTGGCGGGCTTATCTCGCAGTGTCAAATTACGGCGCACGGCTGCTACCGCGACAGAACGCTGCGCCGAGTCCCCCCGCCCCAGTACCGGCAACAACTGTTTAAAGAGTACTATATTTATATTTTTAAATGTGATTGGGCCCCCCCGCGCAGCCTTGTGGTGAAAGAAGGAAATTTATGCTAAACACAAGGCTTGCGTGCCCCAGAAAATACACATACTTCTAAGTCAGTTGATTGAATGCAAAGTCTGCAGGTTTCACTGTCATCCCGTAGTAAGTTTCCTTGCCACGGATTTGGCAAGCCGTTTTGAGTGCAAAAAAATTTGGGAAACTTGGGCCGGAAATACTCCCCAGCCCGGAATTACTCCTCAGCTTGCCAAAAATTTTGGGAAGCATGACGAGTGCCGACCAAAGCTTGCCAAATTTTGGCATTCAAAACGGCTTGCCAAATTTTTGGCAAGCAAACTTACCACTGGCTTTTCAGTGTCTTTGCAATATCTAAATATAAGGCATGTTCAATAATGCATTATGTTAGACAATTTTAATTTTTAAAAAAAGTGTCACGTTAAGCTTGTTTTTTTTTTCCCTTTTTTTTGGCAGGTGAACTGTCACTCTTTCGCATTGCATACTTAGAAATTTTTAAAAAAAACACGGTAATCTTTGACTAAAATTGAGGAGCATTGTTTTCCTCTAACGAATTGCTTATAGTTCTTCGTACCCAAAACACACGCGACTTATCTCCTAATCTTTCAAACAATTTTATTTGCTAAAGGGGGCAAATCGACATAACCCCAACGGGGAAAAAAACCCCAGAGATAAGTCCTTAGCTCATAGAGTGCATGAGTGTACAAGGGACAAGTCGACATGTCCCTAAAAACCTTAAGCTTCAGAGAGTTAAATCGACTTAACTCTTTCAGCGCGTGAATGCGCAGAGGATAAGTCGACATAGCTCCAAGTGCTCTCAGGTCCGGAAAGATAAATCGAAATAACTCGTTGGGTGGGGTGAGTGGGCAGTGGGACAAGTCGACTTGTCTCGTTTTGACCGGCGCGACCAAACGAGATAAGTCAGAGTCTTGACATATCTACAAAACCATTAACGCTTTGTTGAAATGACTTTTTCTACGTTGATCAGCATTGCCAAAACGAACAAGATGGCGCACCCGAAGTATAGAATTTATACGGGAACATTTTTTCGCCTCTCCTGAAAAACGTGTTTTTCGACTTATCCCCTTTTTCCGCTTCGCCACTGAAATGTGTTTCCCTGCGCCATTCAATGCCAACGCCCGCCTTTTCTCGACACTCACGCTGCAGTACACGGCACGGCTGTCCCAGTCCTGTAGCGCCGGCCCGGTGGATTTGGCGCCGTTCTCAGTGATGAAGACAGGCAGTTCCTTCACCGAGTCATACCGGTTCTTTATCCACAGTGGCATCTGGCGCAGGACCCAAGCGTCTTCCTGCAAACAGAAACCATCATTTCGACGCGTCCTCAGAGAAACATCCAAGTTGCCAGGGTACACTGGTAAAACTAAAGCGTAACTCTATGCTTGAGTCAAGCATGAAGTTACGCTTGAAGACGTTACGCTTGAAATCAAGCATAGACGAGAAATTCCCCCCCCCCCCCATGCATTTAGATAGGGGGAATGTTGGCGGATGAGCCTGTTACGCTTAATTTCAAGCGGAAAGCGATTACGCTTGAAAACAGTGGGTAATTGGCTGAGCGATAGCGAAGCCTGTTACTCCAGTGGGGTTAAAAAGTTTTTCATGTCTTTTGTGTGTGTGTGTGTGTGTGTGTGTGTGTGTGTGTCTGTGTGTCCGCACTACTTCTCCTAAACGGCTCGGCCGATTCTGCTGAGATGTTTCAGGGTTTATTAGGCGGTGATTCCCTGCGTAGAGGCCTTTTAGCCACCTTCGAAAGTCAAAAATCAATCTTGCTTGTTTGGCCGGAAATTTTGGGCCCAGATGGCATCAATTGAAACCCCCGGAAGACACTCTGAGCGTGGGCGAGCTAAAAATTGACTTTCGTTTTTTTTCCCCCCCCTATAAAATATGACGAAATTAACTGAAAATATGACGGAAATTACGCTTCACGGAAATTACAAACAGGTGTTTCTGGCTCACTGCAAATGCATATCGCCACAGAAATATGCCATAAGTTTTTGGGACACTAGTTTGACGTCAAGGCACATCTTTTTACGTGTAGGATGTCTTTCAAAACCCAATGGACGAGGAGCGAGGGGGCATACGGGAAAATTTCAGCAATTGTTACAAAACCCCCCGATTTCACACACAACTTCCACTCGCACCTCACCCCCCTCACTTTTTCGTCACCGAAACTCGTTCACATGGTAAACAGACCGTGCTGATTCTAAATACGGCGGTGGTTTTGAGCTGGGAGCACTCCTAGTAGTTTTTTTGGCGCTTACTTTGAAACCGCTAAGGTAAAAGTCGGAGTACGGTGGACATTTGGTACGCGTTCTGAAAGTACCGTTACAGTCAATATACGATCTTTAAATTCAAGCAAGATAGTCACTTTTAGTTAGAGATTTGATGGGTGTGTGTGGAATTCGAAGATTTGAATGGAACGAAGGGTTATAGAGCCGCAAAGTTGGTGTAAGGTGCGAATGGACATGACGGAACTTACAAAATCGACCCTTTTGGCCCCTCCCCCGCGTCACATGTTAGCTTTGAAAGTCCGTATACAAAGGGAACAAGCTATTCTAGTGCCAAACAAGATTCTTAAGTGTATAAATGGACTGCACTCGAATAAGTTCGGTCTGGGGAGGGTGTGGACACGAAACACTGTTAAAAAAAAAGTCGAAATTTTCAGACTTTTTAGGATGAAGTCAATTTTGAAACCCAGTGGTCTGAATTTTCAGACCCCCGGACACTCTGAATTTTTGGACCACCTGTCGTCTGAATTTTCAGACTAGCATGTACTTTGAATTTTACGACTACCAGGTAGTCTGAATTTTCGCACTAATGGCAGTCTGAATTTTTCACCTCGCGGGTTTGAATTCTAAGCCGCCCAGGTAATAAAATTACCACTTTTGTCAGGATGTATATTATGTTTTGGAGATGCATGTTTCAAATTGCTGAGAAACATGGAATGCATGCACTAAATAGAGCAGTTGTAAAACAGCTCTTGTTGTTAAATGTAGCACCCAAAGTTGCGCAAAGCTTTAACTAGATATGATATTTTGCTGAGAGAGCTTCCCCCCCAAAAAAACTAGTTCTCGAATGTAAGACTCCAGAAGATGCAGCTGTAAACACTGGAAAGCAGCATGTTGGATCCAGATGTACACTTTGTGGAAACTTTTTCGGCACGATGAAGATACTTTGGGGACGAGGATGAAAGAGGAGTGACAAATTTCCAAAACGCCACCCACTCGCTCATCACCCGTCCCTTTAGTTTGGAAGACGCAATATCAGTATAAGGCTACGCCACTTTCACAGCCTGCTGGCCGCGGATTTCGGATGCTTCAGAGTGGTGACTGCACGCACCCAGAAGCAATTTTGGAGCACGGAAAGGCGAAGGCAAACCGGCACTGTACACACTGTGCTGAGCGCCGATGTAACACATAAAACGTTGCTTCACGACGGAGCGTCACAAGAAAGATGACACGCGACGCGGACTTGTATTCGGATGCGACGTGCACTGCTCTGGAGACAAGCTAAAACTGACGCATTGTGTCCAGAAATCCCGAGTGGCCGAGGGATTAAGGGCCCCCTCCTCTCCCCCCGCCCCGCGCAGGTAGGCTTCGGCCGGCACGCCGGTCCGCGGTGATTTTCCGAACGCCCCGGCTCGGCTCGGTGTGCCTGGCTCGGCTGGCCGCCGCCCGAGCGGTTCGGCTCGGCTCGGGTGACCCGGGCTTCGGTCCAGGCCGTAACCAGGGCAAACGTGTCGCATCCTGCAGCTACCAGCGGAGTGCAGGATGATTTTAAACTCAACCCTAGACGGCCGTTCGCTTAGCTGAGCAAAATTCTGTTTACTACTGCTCTAGCAATTCAGGGTCCATAGCACCTGAAACGCAGTCATGCCTTTTATCAGAAAATACGGAAAGCGTCAATTTCAGACTGCGCAGGATGAAAATTCAGACCTTCTACTACAAATGACTGTTTTAAGACCCCGACGCCGAAAAATTATACCGCGCCATCCAAATATTCAGACTCTTGGGTCCGCAACTCATTTTTCAGACCACAAGGTGTAAAATTAAGACCAACTGTCTGAAAATTCTGACTCAAGTCTGAATTTCAGATTCAGACCACTGGGTCTGAAAAAATTGGTCTGAATTTTCAGACTTTTTTTAACAGTGAAACGCCCTCTACGCGCGGAATCACCCAGGCATATCCTTGGCTCGCCACACACCAAAATTCAGCTTTCTATCTCAATCCATTCGGTCATATTAGCCAAAAAACACTCTAAAAACGGCAGGAAAAAGACAACTTTTTTGGTACTTTCAACTTTTTGTCAAGTTCAATGTCGTTTTAAATGTTTTTGAGGCTGCTGGTGACGAAAATAGAACCCATTCAGACCTCCGACCGGAAGTTAAGCCCCATTAGTGTAGATTTAGGTGACCAAATGCATTTTTTGAGGAGATCACGCCCATTTCCACGGTCAGCCAAGGAAGGCAGCCTGCCGAAGGCAGGTTAGCGCCGCAGGCCAAGGTAGGTGTATACGCCAGGCGTGGATTGTCGAAACTGGCGCAGCATCGCGAAGCCTGTTACGACAAGACACAGTCTGGCGTACACCTACCTTGTAAATACTACGCTTTAGTTTTACCAGTGTAGATCCAAAACAATCCTAAGTGTTCGTGTCAATTCAGAGCTACTCTAACTGCACATCACGTGAAAAGCGCTCATTTCTCTAAGTCCGTGACGCCTTCATAATTCACAAAATTACTCGCCGAAGGGCTTGTTTCAAAGCTTCGTCCTTATGTAAATACGTCGATATTGTATTACAGAGATTTTGAGATGCACTGATGTGCAGTGAGGATAGTTCATTAACACTTTTAGGTACCTCTGCACTGCAGTTCGGATGTCTCTGAATCCGCCCTGACAAGTGTAAACCAACTACGTCTACTTACAGGTCCGCCCATGCCGTCTGGACTGTTGCCACCGCCACCGCCTCCATCGTCCGACGCGCTCGTATTCTTGCCACCGTAAATGTTGATGCCAACGAAGTCGATTCGTCCTTCGAAGCAAAACAAGAGAAACATAGCGCACATTTGCTGAGATATGTTCGAAGTCACATCACTTCCACTGTTATGCAACAAATGTGACGTCATAATTTCGTCACGTTCGATTGAGTCTCATGTCGCATTCGTTTCGCTTGGATGTCGTTTCACACTCCCAATATCCTACTGAGCTTTTTCTTCGTAATACGAACAAAAAGCTTTAGCATTATGACTGCGGAGCGAAGGTAGTAATCTGCGGGGAAGAGCTCTCAGTAACTTATGACCACTTTCTTCATATCATCAACACATTTCTCTGTATTATGACAGATTTGTGTCGTAAAGTACTGAGAATGAGCTAAGTATTATGACTGCACTGCGTTTCTCAGTAGGGAATTGGGAAAATTCGATTAATTTCTTGCCAAGATTCTCCGTACGACCTACACTGTTAAAAATAGTGTTGTAACTCAGCAGTTAATATGTTGCTAATTTTCTGAATGACAAAAAGTTGATAACAGATGACTTGCTTAGTTAACAAGATGTTTGTAAACCGTTTTTGATTGCCGATTCAGTCACAGACCTAGGAAAGTCCCGCTGACCTGTAGAAGTCTCTAGTTAGATTGTTCGGGTTGTTTGAACACCATAAGATTGTTTTCAAACAGCACAAGTCAGAAAAATAATTAGCAACAAATTCGTCAAAAACGAGAAAATATGTTTTAAAACATCAGCGTTGTAGAAATTGGTAATAGTGTTGTTGTCATATAGCAACCGTTTTTAACAGTGTGGAGATCAAGAAGAACATGGAATAGAAACAGTTCAAGAAATCGGCCTTTCTTGGGGGGAGGGGGGGGTGACAGGTTTAAATCAGATACTATTATAAAATTAGGCATTCTTAAATTTTTGTATTGAGAATAAACACTCGTCATCAATAAATAGGCGTCATTTCGCAGCTGTTCCCGGCTTCAGCTCTTATTCATTTTCTTCACTTCAGGTCCCGCTAGAAGTGGCCATTACCACAAGCTGTTCACAGAGTTTTGGGTAGCTTTTTGCTACAGTGCGCCATGCTCGTTTTCAAGGAAAGTTGTATCAACGCCCTGGAACGCGTTGTATTCTCACCTTTAATGAGAAGTTTCTCTTCCTCCGTGAAGGCCTTCTGGGTTGTCCGAACGCCCTCCGGGTAGTCGCCGAAGACCAGCGGGTCCACGGTCAGCCCGATGCCAGTGTTGGAGTTGGCTGCCTCGGTGGCCGCGATGTCCTCCGGAGCATCGCTCGCGGACCGGAAGAAAATGGGACCGGAGCTGAATCCAACCAAACCTGCATCCAAATCATGTATGAGTTGCTGACAACGAGACGTTTCACACGGTAAAACGAAACGTGAAAGATTTGACACTGCTCCCGGATCTGAGCCCACGCCTTGTGAACTTCAACCTTGCAAACGAGTTGGTCTGATTTACAATTGCCAAGGAATTGCATTGCTAATATCTGAATACTTCGTGAGACATCTAAATCTGTCACTGTCACAGAGCAACGTGCGAGGTGTGATTTTTTCATTTTACGGCCTAATGGACTTGCAAACAGCCTAGCAAAGGCGAATTTCACGAATGGTCAGCCGGAATTGTTTTTTAGGCACGAAGTAGCCTTATAGTATACCCAGGATTCAGCCGGCCCGAGATTCAATTTGTGTGGCCCTTTATGCATTTCGGAAATTTTCTATACGATTTTAATGAGACTTTGCAGACTTGTAGAACTTTGAACGCTGATTCTCATGCTGAAATCTGGTTAAAAAGTTGGTGGCCAATTTTGAGAAATTTGCTGTCAAAATCGTCGTTTCCATGGCAAAACTCGACTCGTCAAAGGAAAAAATAGGGAGTGGGGGGAGCAGGCGCGGCTCCAGGGGGGGGGTTCGGGGGTCGCGACCCCCCCCTCGGGCTGAGCCGAAGCGCGATTTCGACGCCCGCAGGGCGTCGAAATCGCGCTTCGGCCTGCCTCATCGAGGTTTTTGACATCAGGAGTGACCAGCGACCCCCCCGTCAGGTTTAGTCTGGAGCCGCGCCTGGGGGAGCCGAGCCGGGGCGGACCAATAGCCGAGCTTCTTTTCGGGTCTGTACAGCTTACTCCAAAAGCTGAAATCAGCACGTTCGAAATGAAAAATTTCTTTGACTGCAGGTAGACAAGATGCAACAATAGAATTGGTGTCGGTTCGAACGCAGTTTTTCGGGTAGAACTATCCAATAATACTTCTTGATTGGAGTGTTTTTGGACATGCGCAGTAGGTTTGCAACCTGTTAACAGTTTAACCAACTGTAGCATTTGAAATCTGTATTAATTTTGCTCTCTTTCTTGTTTTTTCTTTGTTTCCTGCTCATGAAAATTCATATAAAACAAATTTTCAATTTTTGTGTGATAACTTTCTAAAAAAATATTCACAGAAAATTAGCAAAACAAAAGTTCTTTTTTTCTGACATACAGTTTCTCAAATATTCCTTTTTTTTCTGTCAATAAAACAATTTTGTTGTTGTTGTGATTCAGTTAGCACTAGGACCACTTCGCTCCACCTCGCGACTTGCAGTGCTCATGTTCCTCGAACAAGACTCACCCGCGTTTCGAAACCATCCCTCCCGAGTTTATGAAGTTTGTCAAACCAACCGTCGTGGTGTTGATACGTTGTAAGGGAGAACTATTACACAGAATTGAAGAAAACATGACTAGAGAACCATAGCCTTTTGAAACAAGCCAAACAATTCAACGTCAGCAACAATGGATGGGCAGTTTTAATGCGCGACTGCTGGTGCTTTCAGCTTCGCGATTTTCGCAAGGGCGCAGACGCCGAGAAACTAGTTGCCAACCCGTGAAAATTAATTTACTGCCTTCTTTCTGCCAAGAACATTTTAATAATGATGGACTTTAAAGATGTTCCATTGTCAGAACACTGCGGAATACATTAGCATTGGAATTTTTTGAATTTACCAGCATTTTGATTTCTATTTATTGTCAAGTTTAAATTTCGACGGGTGGCACATCGACCACATTGGTACCACTGCCATTGGTAGTCCCCTGAGCCACAATCACAACACCACTTCTTTTCTTTCTCCACACTCTTACACAATAATCAAATTGACTTCGTGACTCCTAGGATTTCTTGAAATCGTATTTTTTTTTTGGAAAATGTGTTTTTATTTTTTTTACTAAATTTAGTAAAATTTTGGCAAAAAAATTTTTTTTTGAGGAAAACTTCTGTTTTATGTTGGAAATTTGGAAATCCGGCTTTGTTACGAGATACGCAAATCAATAAAGAGCTTGTAAAACAAAAATCAAGTCTCGACAACTTATGGTTCATCGCAAGGAGAATTTGGGCCAGTAACTAAATTTGTTACGTAAACTTCAATGACTCAGAAACCAATGGGAGTTGGGTGCCTCAACTTGGGGTTTAAGTTCATCTGAAAGTAAGCAACTAGAAACCGCAATACAAACATGATGCCACAATTGATCCAGGAAGCGGAAGAAGGGAATAAGTTGAGTTGAATCCGTGCACTTTTGGAAGGCCTAAACCTTGCAGGTGGAAGAACAGGTGGGGCATGTCATCTACAAATAGATGCAACAGGATGGGAGGTGTATCACCACACTTATTTTTGGACCAAATTTTCGTCACTGAATCAACTCGACTTAACCCCTTCTTCCGCTTCGTGGATCAATTATTTTGAAAAATAATATTTCACATTTTTTCACTTTACAGTAACCTGAAAGGGCCCATTCCAGCAAGCATTTTTGTTAGTCACCTACCTTTGAACTTGGCCTTGTATTTCTCCTCGTAAATTTTATGCGCCTTGGCGTGAGCCAAGATACTGTTCTTGATACAAGCGTTCTGTCGCTCCGTAGTATCGAAGGAGAAGGGCGGTACAAATTTGGTCTTGCTCAGCCTCGTGCAATAGAATGCCGGCTCGTTGAGAGTCAGCCAGTACTTGACCTGCAAAATGGAGTTGTCTAACTTTTGACCACTGAAAAATATTCCGTTCTTTGGTACGGAAAAGACACAGAAGAGAGGAATAGGGAACGGAAAAAGGTACGGTACCGTGAAAGCGGGTAATATGGACCACCAGTGGGTAATGTGGACCACCCCTTAAACTCTTGTGTGTGATCGGTGATGCCGCCTACCTGTGGCATGGAAAACCGTTTCGGCTGCTAGCATCCGAACTTGAAAGTTACTTGGCTCGAATCGATCATTTAGAAGAATTTCAGGGGTGGTCCACATTACCCACTGGTGGTCCATATTACCCGCATTTACGGTACGTCCTTGTGATATATTAACTCATGTTAACGGTAACGGACAAAAGTAAAAACGGCCCGGTTGTATGCATAGCATAGTGTGTCGGCGTCATGGAATTTGACAAAAGGCCGCTTTCTACGACATGTGACACTGGTGGTTAGGATTGTCTTAAAGCCGCACTGGCAGTTAAGACTTTTCTATTGGGAGGCGCGACTTTTCTAATTACGCCTTTTACAATGAAAGTGGGTAAAGACTAGATGGACGTCAAAAAACATTGGGTCTCGTAAGATTTTGTTAATCCATATCCAATAGGTCTCAACCCATCTTCAATGGGTCTCGACCGATCTTCAATGGGTTTTTTAACGCATCTCCGATGGGTCACGACCCATTCCCCATGGGTCTCAACCCGTTCCAAACGGGTTGTAACCCATTCCCAACGGGTCACAACCCATTCCGAATGGGTTTCAATCCTTTTAAAATGGGTCAGAACCCATTGCCGAATGGGTTTTGTCTGCTATGGGCGTCGATGTATGCCGCACTTTTTATTTCTCGAAGTGTACTGGAGTTCACGAGACGGTTCACTGGCTCACCTCGCTGCCGAACTCATTGAAGACGAAGTCGGCGTACTCTGCGAACACGTCTGGCATCTCATCGCCCAGCCATCCTCCGAACTCGTCCTCGAAGACTTGAGGGTAGTCGAAGTGACACATTGTTATCTAGACAACGGAACAAAAGTTGCGCATGCACTCTATGTACTATGTAAGCCAAAAGAACCCGACCGCTCCGGCCGGGGTTTTCTGGCCACAGCGTCTAAACCGTTGAATTTAGAGGGGTATAGTAAGCGAGCCGATTGTAGGTCTCTATGCAAGGAACAATCGGCTCGCTTACTATACCCCTCCAAATTGAACGGTTTAGACGCTGTGACCCGAGAACCCCGGCCGGAGCGGTCGGGTTCTTTTGGCTCACATAGTACTTTGATTGTGCACAAGCTTCGCACAAAATTGAGCATTTGTTTTGAAATGCACGAATTTGCGAGTATAACTAAGCACGAAAGTGAACATTGTTGCGCGTAAATTTCGTACATATCAAAACGCGTGCTCAATTTTGTGCAAAGCTTGAGCACAAAAAGTGCATCGTAATTTCGTGTAAGGAAGTAGGCAGCGCACACTGGTAAAACAAAGGCATAAAAGTTACGCCCTTAAGGGCATAAATACTTTCTTACGCCCTTGCAAGGGCATAATTCGTTTATGTCCGTGGGAAAGGCGTAAATGATAAAGGAATTTCAAGCAAAATTTTTATGCCCTTCCCGAAGGCATTAACGATTTATGCCCTTTAAGGGCCAAAATCGTTTACGCCCTTAAAGGGCATATTTTTAATGCCTTTGTTTCACCAGTGCAGCACAGTCCTGTTTGTGTATTCAAAACTTACTAGGGGCTCAATTTTCTCGGCTTTGAGCTCGGCTAGAAGGTCATGGTAGTGTTGAACACCCTTTGCGTTGACGTTTGACGTTCTCCCATCAGGTAATAACCTTGTCCAGGATATTGAAAATCGGAACACATTAAACTGCCAAAAAAAATAAAAATATTATCGATTAGCTGACGGTATTGTTTGGTTCAAACAATTGACTTTTCAATGATGAGCATGCAATGATGCCTCCAGGTGCACTCCGTCCGGAGTCAACCTGGCATGCACACTATCTGAAGTCAATTTGACATGTTCACTACACGCTGGATCATGCTTGCCAAGTACACTGTTGCTCTTCTATGCAAAACGTAGGGAACTTGCTCAACAGTGTACTTGCAGGTGCCATCTGGCGTGTACTTGGCGAGCATGCTCCAGCGTGGAGTGTCAGGTTGACTCCAGGTACAGTGCGCATTATGCCAGGTTGGAGCCAGGTGGAGTATTTGCAGGCATGCACACTAAATTACAATGAATAGTTTCTTGTCCATAAGCTATGCACGAAACTTTGCATGCGTTACTAAATACACGAATCTGTGTGCAACGACGCACGAAAATGTGCGCTTTTGCGCATAAAATTCCTGCATTTTGAAAAGCATGTACAGTTTCATGCATAGCTTATGCACTAGAAACTGCATAGTAATGTAGTGTGTACGGGCACACTTGAGTCAGCAGAGTTTTGCCAGTAAAGTAAATGTACTTTGCGCTTCGCCAGCACACTCTGCACTCTCAGCCGTTTACTGACTACTCATTAGCAGACGCATTTCTGTAAGCAACCATTACTGAGCAATTCTCAATAACTGTACTATGACATTGCCATTTTCTAAGTGGGCGAATCTAGGTCAACTTGAACAGGGTTTGACTTAGGGAGTATGGGGCGATTTGTAACAGGGGCGATTCGTAACAAATGCGTTTATTAATTTAAGCACTGTCAGAAAATTCCGAAAAAAAAAATGGAAAAATCATGGAGTTTTTCCGAAACTTTTGCATGGAGCTCTCCATAAATGCAAATTCTGGGCTTTCTCCGAAAATTTTCGGAATTTCTAACAAAAACGCATGCTTCACTATCACGAAAACACGAAAAAAGGTTTTCAACCAGTTAAAAAATGAGGGAAAGGTCAACCCCTACTTGTTTACCTCAGTTTTCACAATATTAAGGGAAAGGTTGTCCCTTCTTTGACCATTTCAGACTAAAGAATGCTTCAGCGAAGCCCTCTTTAACCATTCTGAGAAAGGACATGCATTTTAACTCCCATTAGGACCCAAGTAATGCTCCGAAGAAAATCTGTTTAAGCCCTGAGAAAATCTCTCCGAAAAAAGATGGAAAATGAATGGAGTCTCCATGTACGTGATTATAGGGTTTTTCTCCATAAAATTTCGGAGCTAATTTGTAACAGTGAGTGGAGGGAGCAGAGGAAAATCTGAGTATGGCCCCTCTTTCGCTTCAAGTACAGGGCCCTTGAACAATCGAAGCGGATGTGATCGGTGCTCAGGTATAGTTTTGGAGGGCGTCTGAAATATAGAGTACACCGAAATTTCGGCAAACAGGCAAATATTTTATTTTGAGTTCTAGGAAGTTTCTGTCTGAGGCTCTCCAGGTATGAATCACCATCGAAGTACCGTTGGGGCCTTGAAGCGTGACCCCTTTACAATGTAAACACGTGACATAAGTAGCTTTTACTTTGTCCAGTGATAGTTGGGGACGGATGTCTTGCGTAACACGCATTTGGGGTGATTCGTAACAGACCCGTATAAAAACAAGAAATTAAGTGGTTTTTGCTGTTAAATGCTTGAATTATTTCTCGAATCATCTGCTGTTCTATTCCAATACATTTGCACAGCTCGAAATGCATTTTAAAGCGAGTTATTCTATGCTTTCCTCTAAAATTAAAAAAAGTAAGGTTAGGATTGACATAGCCTATCAGTTAATGCTGAGGCGGTCAACGGCAGCTTGTAATGTAGATTTTTAGACGTCTGCAGGACACCCGAAGAACAACTGGTGGAGGAGATAACATTCCTGACGATGTTTCATTTAATGTGTAGGATGTTATGAAAAGCCCTATGGCTGTTATAAATCACCCCATGCTGGGGCGATTTGTAACATCATGCAAGGGTTTGGAAAACGTCTTAGATTTCAAAGATTACGGATTCCAGATTGATCCAATGGAGCTGCACAGTCCAGATGAAGGGCCAGACTGCTCAACTGACACAAGTTTGACACCGATATGCAGAATGTTCTTAATTTTGTATAGAGAATTCCGAAATCTGTTACAAATCGCCCCATACTCCCTTACTTGCTCCAAATTTGGAGCTAGTTCTGAGGGGGTTGGGGTCAAACCCCGTTCAAGTTGACCTGGATTAGCCCAAGTAGATTACAATGAAATTTTTAGGTATTTAAGAACGAAATACTAAGTGTTGTGGTTACTTCTAGAAATGCGTCGGCTAATGAGAAATAGTCGGATAAAGTCAATAAAAGGCTGAGAGTGTGCTTACGCCAAGGTCCGCTGCTATGCCGATGTCCTCTTTGTAACGATGGTACGAGTCGGCGGCCACGTCACCCGTCAGGTTCTTGGCAGTGTTATGGGAGTGATAATAATGATCCAACACATTCACTCCCTTTCCTAAAAAAAAAATCAAATTACAAAACGGTTAAATATATCGCAGCTACAAACATATGTCCAAAATGGCGATTCATTGTGACGTTAACATAAACTGGGGCTTTATGTCACTCTAAACCGAAAGGCGATACGTTGAGTACATTTTTGACGATACAATGGTGTATCCACAACAAAGAGGGCCATAAAGAAAATCTTGCCTTTGAAGAGGCGACAAACAAAATTATCGACGAAGCAACGGGCCTTCTTTGGAGTATCGCCAAAAGTTAGCAAGAAACTTTGGAGAAGTCATCATTGTGTATTGCCAAAGGTTTGGCGATTCCTCAAAGTATCGCCCCCTTGAAGACAACGAATTTGTGTATGGCCCTTTGCTGGCGATACTTAATTGTATCGTCAAAAGCGAGATACTGTAGTATCCCCTTTAGACCTACAGTGTTGATGGCTGTGCCACACTGCAAGAAAAAGTCCAACAAAAACTGTACAATAAAAGTACAACAGCGATTGCATCAAGTGCAACGAGAACAGTACAAAACACAACGAGACCTGGACTGCACAGCACTCGTCATGCCGGTACCATCGTACTTTGTACAACAATTGTTGTACTTTGAAAGTTCAATAAATTCCTGATATAAAAAATTTCCAGGAATGTGTGTACTTTCGTTGTGTTTATTTCTATAGTTGTGCACAAACTCGAGGGGAATCACTTAGCGTTTTGGTGTATCCTTGAGAGCGTGGGTATACAGGTGAATACACCTGAAAATACTCAAAAGTTGGTCATTTTCTTAAGGTTTTTACGCCTTTTTAGCGTATCAAACGAAAAACAGTACTGAACCCTGTATAAATTTGATTATTTTCGTTCTTCCAAAATTTTTGAGTATGCTGAGTGTAATGTTTACACTTGAGTACACCTGTGATTCACCCCTCGAGCCAACTTCTCTACAAACTCAAGTGTCGACTAGTACACTACACCCGGAGTCCACCTAGCATGTACACTCCACCTGGAGTCTACCTGGTATGTACACTCCACCTGGAGTCAACCTGGCATGTACACTCAACACTGGAGCATGCTTTCCAAGTACACGCGTGGTGGCGTTTACCGGCAAGCACACTGTTGCTCTGCTTTACGTGCAAGGGGACTTCAGCAACAGTTTACATGCTAGGTGGACGCAAGGTGGAGTGTACATGCCAGGTTGACTCCAGGTGGAGTGTACATGCTAGGTTGACTCCAGGTGGAGTGTACAATGTCGACACTTGAGTTTGTAGAGTTGCTGGAAACGCACCGTCTTCGTCCCAGGCGCCCTCCGTCTGGTAGGCGCTGGTGCCCGCCCCGAGGAGGAACCCCTCGGGCAGCTTGTACTTGTCGTCGTCGTTGGCGGCGCGCGGCAGCCCGCAGGCCGCGGCCACGAGCAGCGTCAGCAGGACGACGACGGGAGCCATGACGGAACTGTCGGCGAGCCGGCTTCGCCAAGCTTAAGTAGGCGCCCCCGCTCTGGATAAGCTTACGACGCGCACCTAAACGTCATGAGCTCTACGTCGCGTCGTCGCACCTGCACGCTGACTCGGAAGACTGCTTCTCTCTCTCTCTCTCTCTCTCTCTCTCTCTCTCTCTCTCTCTCTCTCTCTCTCCCCCTCTCTCTCTATCACGGGGCGTTCTGTTGGAGTGCCGGCCAAAAGAGCTAAGCACACTCTTATCTCACACACGCAAATCTGGCGATCAGACTTGGCACTGTCATTGAATTAGATCATCAGGCAGTCTACAGAGTATTACTTTCCCGCATGCTGGTTTTTTCAAGAGCGCAACTGGATTTCGCAGCTGAAAAGCATCAAAGGCTGCTCTAAAGTTTGACAACTGCTTGTTTCTAGATATTTTGCCTCAATCTCACTGTTAGAAGGGGGTTCGATTTCCGAACCGTGGAGAGGCGGTCCCAATTCTCACCCGGTTCGAAAATCGGCTTAAGTTGCATCGAACCCAGGGAAGTTCGATTTTCGATTGCTTCGCGGATTTTCGGCTATGCGGACTTTCGCGGTACAGCGCCTGGAGTCAATTTTCAAACTTCAAACAACTTTTCAAACACACATCACCTTAAAGATTTACATTCGTCTCGAGAAGACAAAAAATTATCAAATATCGTGGTTTAAAATTAAAAATGAAAGAGTTATTTAACGTCTAATGTCTTTTTGACCATTTTTGCACTCTAAAAATCCAACAACTCTTCCATTTACCTTTTTAACCTAGGTTAAAGTATACAGTTACAGTCAGTTTAAGAGCATCGCTTTCTTTTCGAGGGCCTCTAGGGTAGGTTATGACATTTAGAACAGCGCGACTTGTTCCAGACACCTTAGAGGGAGGACAACGAAGTGGCTGACAAAGATTTAACAAAAAAAAAAACTTCTTGTGTCGCTCTTTTTTGACCTGAGAAAATGGTTACCAAAAACATAGTTATCGTCAGGCAAAATACTGTTATCGGCAGGGCTGTTAAAGTTAATTTAACGATTAACGAAGTTAATTAACTCCGTTAAAGTTAATTAACGAGTTAACGGTAACTCGTTAGTTTTGTTCTAGGGCCTTAACGTTAACGAGTTAAGTTAATTTTGTGTGTTAACATTTTGACGTCGTTCAAGTTAACAGGCCTCGTCTTTTTTTTTCGATTTTGGCTGAAAATTTGGCAAACTCCTAGAAAAATGTGTCTGAAACGTACGAAAATGGAGAAAACATCAATTTTATTTTAAGGTTTTCTAAAATTTGCAATTACTCACTCAAGTGTGTGCCAGGCATGCACTTCCAGGTGTTGGGCTCACCAAGAATGCAGCTGATAGTAAGTTGGCACGGTTATAATTTCTATTTTCTTAGTCGCTCCTCAATATAAACTTTTGCTTCGTCTAAGTTGGCTTATGTCATGTCGCACTCTATGTTGCACTTAATAATTCCCCAAAACTCATTAGACTTAAAAACTTTTCAGGTCTTAATGAGTGGTTCTGCAAAACCTGTTCTGGAATTCGAAGTCTTATTGAGGAGGTATGGCGTTGCAGTATATGCGACCTTCTAAATGATTTATACCTTATAACTATTTTTTGCCTTTTGATTATATTCAGAAACATCATGATATTCTTGCTAAAATTGCCAAGATAGAGACAAATATAGATCGCCGACAGGCCTCTGTGGATTTATCATCTAAAAAAGTTGATTCAGAAATACTTAAAATGAAACAAGCACTAAATGAAACCAAGAATAATGCACCAGCATTAATGAACAATAACTGTAGGCAAATAAAGGATCACAATCTGGAAGAGGTAAAAGTTTCGACGTCACTCTTATCCTATGCATTTTGCTTAGTACACTGTTAAAAATCCACTGTAATATTACAAGACAATCACCTACAGTAATGCTGTTAAAAAACAGCAGTATTGTTTTGTGTCTGAACAGGAAACCCATCCAGAAACAGCACTTTCGTTTCATAACAATTTCCTTGTCAAGTAACAACAATGAAATCGTGATTCAAAATAGTTGTGTTGTCGTTGAAGAGGTTTCATGTTTAGAAACAGCCTTTTGCAATCTTAAAACATATATTGTTGTCAGGTTACAAGGGTCTTGTTTAATAACAGCACGATGAAATAAACAAAAGTGTTGGGAAGACATCGTCGAAGACTCCAAAGAAGTATTGTTTTATTACAATCGAACTGTCAGAAAACAGCACCGAGGGCTACAACATGCTTGTAATAAAACAAGTCGTGCTGCTATCAAACTTAACAGCATAAGTGCTGTTAATTTACAGCACTTTTTTAACAGTGTGGGGGTCATGTTTTGATCTGTCATTTGTTGTAGATGAAGCCAGTGCTGCTGTGCACGATGAATTCAATCTATCTGCTAATGAATTAACGTCATTAGAAAGTGATGAGGGCACTGTCACATTTATCAAGCTCCTCATCAAGCACAAAAGCATATTTCCTGTGTCTGGCAGCTTCGACAATGTACTTGGTGTCTTGATAAGACACAACATTATCAGTACCCTCGCTAATGTCAGGGACTTAAGAGAAAAACTGAGAAACCGTTACTCAAAGTGCAAAAGGAAAAACAAGAACACATGCAAGCACTTTGCTGCTTTAGAGGTAGCCTTTGGCAAAGGGACTGTTTCCTCTCTGGAAGGAACAAGCAATGAGCTTACTGCTGATGCTGATCTTTAGTTTGATGAGGAACCGGCACAGTTTGTGTCACATGAAGGACGAAAAGGTACACATTTAGTGCTTTCTTGTTTGTGACATAATAATGTCTTATATAATTTTTTAATTTTAATGTTAATTTCAGTTGCATCATGGAGTGTGGTTTGCTCCAAGGCGCTCATTGGAGTGTGCCTAGATAAGCAAGAAGACTATGACAAGCCAGTCAGGCACTCTCGCTTTTGGGCAGATGTCCGCAAAGTTATTTTAGAAGATCACGGATATGATTACTCTCCACAGCAGTGCGAGGACAAGGTTGGATCTCTCCGTGCAACATACAGTGATTTGATTGGTGATGCTGGCACAGGGGCTGAAGGCCTCATACTCAAGATAGAAAACAAGGATATGGGTGAGCTGATGGAAATGGTGCACCAACTCATTGGTGACAGTGTTTCAGTAAGACCTAAGCTAACTGTAAGTGTAGGATTCAAATCTATGACTAAAAGGTCTTATGTAAGTTGACATGTTTCAATACTATCTTGCGCACCTGTGTACATCTTAATGGAGGCAAAGTATTACGACTATTTTTTTTTCTTTCCTTATCCACAGTCACCTCACAAGAAGTCTAAAAAGTCAGCACTACGCCGAGTACTCAAAAAAACTCTGGGAAAAAAGTTACATGAAAAAAAGGCAAGAAAAGTAGAAAGCCCACAATCACTGAACGCAAAGTGGCAGCTCTTGAGATGAGGGCAGCCTCTATGATGCAAATTGCAAGTCGTTACCAAAAGAAGAAAGCCAAGGGCAATAAGTCCAAGAAGGTGCAGAACAGTGAGGATACATCTGACTCTGAAAGTGATTCGTCTTTAGATTCAAGTTGTGATGAATCTACTGAATAACGTGCAGTTTGTAATGGACGTTATAAATTTCTATAGTGTTAAGTGTTCGGATGTTATTACTGCAAAGTTTCACTTTTTTGCTGTATTTCGGTTAACTACGTTTTGTTTCACATTTGAGTAGTAATTATGTTGACAAGTCAGACTTATTATTCGTAGTGGCTTTATGTTTTGTTCAGATACCGTAAACCGGGGTAACTTGAGACAATATTTCACGTTTTTTGGACCGTGTGTCCACAAAACTTCTCTCATCAACCCGAATCCCAACTATGTTTTATTTCACATGATTACATTCGGTTTGGACCCAACGAATTTTTTGGGGGTCTCCTAAAATGAGAGTAATGGGCCTCTAAAGTTGTCTCAAGTTACCCCGTCATATGGGGTAACTTGAGACTCACCTAGTTTTTACTTTGCCTTTTCACGGAAGTGGGGTTTTTGCCAGTCCATACTGATTTTCTGAGACATTTAACCCATTTTCAATGAAAATTACTACTTGTGGAATGTATTAGAAGATTTTTGATCCTTATATTAAGATTTTTTCATCAAAGTTACATTTGGTAATTTGAGGGATAACGGCACTTCAGAAGCGCAATGATTCTCCCATTTCACATCCAACTCTGTCAACTAAGTACTGCGATTCTCTCAACTCACATCCAACCCTCACACCTGCTAAGACATTTTTCTTTATTTCTACGAACACAAGTCCATTCCTGCAAATGTATATAGTCTTAGTCAATTTTTAAAATTTACTCAAAATCCTCAAACTATCTTTACAGTTGTTTTTCTTCAAAAATCGACGGTTCTTGGGCTATAAGTTGTCCCATTTCAATGACATTTAGCTCGTTGGAAAGGTAATTAAATTCCTCATCTTATGAGACTTCAAGATTTATTATATCTCATCTGGTCCGTGTGTAGTTGAGAAAACACTCCAACTTGAAGCTGCATATCCACTTGGGACCCTCTACACTGTCTAAAAAAGTGATTCCCGATCAAATGCGGCTTAGTTTTGATCTTAGAACGGAGAGGTCCGTTACTTAAAACCACCCTGTAGTACAAGGAGGTGCCAGTGTCAAGTAACGCCACTCAACTTCCGTCAAATTCAATGAAATTTGGTGTCTCAAGTTACCCCGCACAGTTACCATTTTCTATAAAAGTCAGTATTACCCGATGAATGATGGGTTTCCCTCAAAACCAATGCTGCATTTAGAATGTTGAAATAATAGGGTTGGAAGGTACTACAGTCATTTGGGTCTCAGCAAGACGTGTTTCGAGTACCAAGGGAGACTTGTAACACTTCTCTAAAATTGTTAAATTTACTAAAACTGAAAAATCGTTTTAGATCTGACCAGCTTGGTCCCAACCCGCCGTTCACACGCTTAATCGTCTTTCCAAACAAGTATGAAAAATAGTGCTAGGGCAGTTTTGACCTCCGAATGTGCCGAGCCAGGTGGCAGCTCCAAATAGGTGGAAAAGCAGAAGTGTCTCAAGTTACCCTTGCTGTCTCAAGTTACCCCGGTTTACGGTAATCAATGTTTATTTCTGGGTCCTTCCCTTTCCTTTAATCTGCCAACTGTGCTTGTAAAGGGTTGTAAGACACTGGCTTTTGAAGTCATTTCATGTTCCTGAAGTATTTTTATTCCATGTGCCCATTTGGAGGCAAGTTCCTTTTTTGTTTGATGTTGATTTTCTTTTCTGACTTCCTGTGATTGCATGGTTCCTAGTCTACAATAATTAAGACATTGTTCTGCTGTACACATGTCCTTTCCATTCATCAAGCAATGACGTTTAGGCCTGGGCGATTAATCGAATAATCGAAAATAATCGCGATTATTTTGTTAATCGTCCGATTATTTCAAACCCCCGATTAGTGGTTCGGTAATCGAAGGATTGACCGATTATTTAACGATGATCGATTATCAATTAATCGTCTCATCATCGGATATTCTATCCATCAATCCATCAAATCCATCAAATTCTGAGCGGAAAAGTCTTGAAAAGTTTTCAGTTAAGGCACGAAAAAGCTGTCTCAGACACTCGAGGTTGTGCCGATGGTTTTCCTATCCTCTTATTACATGCTATTTTCACAATAGTATGAGTATTAACCTTTGTTTGTCAATTTCCAAATAATCGGTTTCCCCCGATTAATCGTTGATTTTCGATTAATCGTGTACGTTTTCGATTACCGATTACCGAACTGCTAATCGACACCAATCGCGATTATTTTATTCATCGGCCGATTACGATTACAACCAATAATCGCCCAGGCCTAATGACGTTGTTTCATGTTGCTGCAGTATTTTCAGGGCCGCCGGAAGTACTTTCTGGTGGGGATGCGAACTTTTTATGAAAAAATTTATGGGTTGCCTACCGTTAAGGGGCAATATCCAATACGGCGAAAACACAGCGACAGAAACGGAGTTTCCATCGGCGCACAGCGGTTATTATTACCTGCATTTTCGTTAGAACTTATTTACAAAAAAGAAAACCTTAACAATTTTGTAAATAAAAACCTAACCTGAACAATTTTATAAAGTAAATTAACACTGCAAATGCAACGGCGATACTAAAGTTCATTTTTTGGCGATACAATTGAGTATTGCCAATAAACGGCCTTACGGAAAAGTAATTCCTTCAAAACGGCGATACAAAAAAGTATCGCCAAAATTTGGCAATACTTTTGGATATTGCCAAAACCACGGCATTAATCTCAAGTCTTGTCCCCTTGCTTTGTTCGACGTTTATTGCCAAATCGTGGCAATACTCCAGAGTATCGCCAAATTTTGGCGATACTTTTGTGTATCGCCGTTTTGAAGGCAGTACTTTTCCGTAAGGCCGTTTAATGGCGATACTGAATTGTATCGCCAAAAAAGATACTAAAAGTATTGCCTTTGGATTTACAGTGTTGTTCAAACTTAAAGAGAAAATACCACATATTAGTGCTGTAGGCTATGGTAAGCTCCTGACGATGAAGTCAAGAGGCTGAGAGTGCAGAACTTGAAGTCGAACGTAGTAACCACTCCACTTCAGGAAAGGCGTAAAAACACTTATCAGCTCTGAGTGCTTTTGACAGTCACTGCTGCACATGTGCGAGAATCGGCCATAAGCCCCACTTGCGAGTGGAGGGCATTCCCTTTTGACGCGCGGATTTAGGCCATGACGAAGCACCAGCGACGGGGCGAGGCCTCTTCATTCGCGAGCGCCGTCCTGTCTCTAGACAGGCAGCAGACTGATGCCGACAGTCGTTTTCGTCGCTCTGTATAAATAGGACGTCCTGCACGTGCGAGAGAGACAGCGACGAAACCGACTCTCGGAATGAATTGGTGCAATGCTTTGACATGCACTCTAAATGTCTTACGAAGAAATTTCCCATATTACGAAGGAAATGGCGCAAGCATATTACGAAGGTGGTTTTTCTTTGTATTACGAAGGTTTTTCTTTGTATCTTACAATGAAATAGCTAAAAAGATTCGTATTACGAAGGAATATTGCTTCGTATTATGCTTGCGCCGAATTCACTGTAACTTACGAATAACATAGGTCAAATTTCATTGTAAGACATTTAGAGTGTGTGCTTGGCAATGCATTAGCATCACTGGTAGCCAAGGAATGTGACGTCACGTTTGTTTTCACGTGAAAACGGCGATGTTAGTTTGAGCGTGACAAACGGCGAAAATTTACGGTCAAACGAATGTGACACACCGCACCGCTTTCACTGTTAATCCAAAGGCAATACTTTTAGCTCCTTTTTTGGCGATAAAATTGAGTATGCACGTGAAGTGCGATGCCTTCCCATAGCATAAGGCATTTGCGGGACGCATTGCACGGAAGGTTAGGTTAGCGTTTGAAATCTCAGTTAAGTGACACAATGCTCAAAGGAACGTGAAATTTTGCCGACACTGTAGAGCGATATGCCAACGCACTGCACCAAACGTGCTTTGTTTACAGCGTTTGAATCACAGTTCAGTAGTCGCCGATCGAAGATCAGGAGGAAGAAGAAAAGTGGAAGCCGGGGAAGGGAGGTAGCACCCACTTATCTATGAACATTTATTTGTACAAAGTACAAAGAATCAGGAACAATTCACATGTCCAGAACAGGCTCAGAACAAATATTATGATTATGCATTATTTTGTTCATAATTGGACGCAAAAATCCCTTTCAACGAACGATAATGAAAGCAGATGATACTCGTTAGGTTTTCTTCTACGGGGTAGTATGGGCTCATTCCAAGGATAGTATTTAAAAACTGAGTCCTTTGTGCCGTGGCCTGCACCGCTGCGCCGTGCCCGTTGGATTGCGAGCGCCCGGTGCTTCTGCGCTGTACGCGGGGAGGGATTGTCAATGTTGCGTGCAGGCCGTCGCGCGCGAGGAGGGGGTGCCATTGTTTACGCCCGGCCTGGGTAGTGATTGTCGAATTCCGCGCAGACTGCGCCGCAGCCAACCACAGACGCACCATCCCGCCCCAGCAGCCAGCCCCTATATTATTGTTAGGATACGCACTTGGTTTTTGGACTCTCGAGTAAAAGCTAGCTGACACCTTTATGTGTCTTGTAGTTGTAGTTATAGGTATGTTTTTAAGGAAAGGTATCATCTGCTTAAAATTCATATGGATAAAGTCTAGGGAGAATATTGCGACCCAAGACTGGGTACACCACAAATGATTTGAAAAAATGACACACCTGCCTCCACTTTATTTTGCAAGCCTCTCAGAAGGGGGCAGTAGCACTTTGTGCACGCTTTTTCAAGTTTTTTCGAATTTTCTGTTTGCACCTGAATTAAAAAGACTTCCATGAATGCTAGAGACAAACGGCAGTAACCATGTAAAAGATCAATTTTTTTGCAACAATTTCAAAAAAAAGTATTTTGTTTTAGCATAAGGGGAGGCACCTATATGAGGGACGTAAAAAAGGTCTGCAAAATCATACGTGGTGTAACTGCGCGCACGATTTCAGCCAAAGTTTTCAACATTTTTTTAATCGGTAAAGTGCATGAAAAAGAGCATAAAATTGCCTACAAAATGAACCACGGGGGTTAATATCGGATGCAAAATGCTACTGGATATTTAGTATCGAACAAGAAAAATGCATTCAATGGAAAATTTGTGAAAAACGACCTTTTTCTACCAGCGTTTTTGGCCCGCTATTAACCCCCGTGGTTCATTTTGTAGGCAGTTTTATGCTCTTTTTTATGCACTTTACCGATTGAAAAAAAGTTGAAAACTTTGGCTGAAATCGTGCGCGCAGTGACACCACGTATGATTTTGCAGACCTTTTTTACGTCCCTCATATAGGTGCCTCCCCTTAAGCTAAAACAAAATACTTTTTTTTGAAATTGTTGCAAAAAAATTGATCTTTTACATGGTTACTGCCGTTTGTCTCTAGCATTCATGGAAGTCTTTTTAATTCAGGTGCAAACAGAAAATTCGAAAAAACTTGAAAAAGCGTGCACAAAGTGCTACTGCCCCCTTAAAGGAAACCAATGAGGTAGTGGTAGGGGAAGCAAATTACTGGGAAGAGAAGATTTCAAAGTTAGAGCCGTCAACAGTTAATCTAAAAAATGGGCCAACTTTAATTATATTTCATGAGTTCAAATTGACTATGATTGATGGGAAGACCAGGACTTTTTTGACAGGAGCTTCTTCGCATGCAGCTTGTTGTGCATGTGGTGCGAAACCTGCGACAATGTCTAATAGAACACTGCCTGTTGACAAGACTGTATTTAAATATTGAATTTCCATATTCAATGCCCGTGTCAGGTTCTTGGAATGTGTTACACATTTCATACAAAATGGACATTAAAAAGTGGAGCTGCAATGAAAAGCTTTATGCTGCAAGGAAAACAAGAATTCAGAGTAGGTAAGAGACAAATTGTGATTTCTTGTGGACATGGTCCAGCAGGGAACAGGCTCCACTAATGATGGAAACACAGCAACGAAGTTTTTCTCTCACCCAAAAGAGGTGTGTGACATCACTGGATTTGATAAAGAGCTATTTATAAGATTTGGAGTGGTTCAAACAGCACTAGCATGTGGTGCTGACATTGACTCGGAGAAGTTCAAAATTTATTGTCTCCAAACAGTTGATAGATATGAGGAATTGTATCCACGATATTATACCCGGGGTTTTAAAAAAAAATAAAATTCAAAAACCAGGGATTTTTTTAAGGTGGTCTAAAAAAACCTAAATTCAAAAAATAAAACAAAAAATTTAAAAACCAAACCTGCCTTTAAAAGGGTTTTTGACCTGTTTCTAAATTTGAAAGACAGCAAGGCCCCCTGAAAAAATTTTTAAAAAAAGGATTGGCTTTTAAGTTTGTTACATTGGTCTTTGGGAAAATTTTAAATTCAAATTGAAAAATCGGAAAAGGTGAAAAAACCCCTTTTCCCCTTGTGTCCCCTTTTTGGGATTTTTTTTCAGAAACTTTTTAATAAAAACTGTTGTATTTAAATTAATTTTACCGTTTATGCCCCTAAAAAGAAATAAAAGGAA